>NC_134413.1:20761206-20848706 GCF_038048845.1 Mixophyes fleayi
GCTGCCCCTGGACAACGAGCACTACACTATACTACAGAAAATACACTACACTACAGGAAAGGGTTAATAGGAACACTACACTAATAGGGACACACTACACTACAGAAAAGATATATATATATATATATATATATATATATATATATATATTACACTATACTATTCTATACTAAGGACTTGATATGTATCATTAATATATATATATATATATATATATATATATATATATATATATATATCCATAAAGCTATATGTGTATTTGTAATGTGGATTTAACTATTTATATACATATAACTGTGTAGCTATTGTCTAATATCTGTGATAGTTAAATCAATATTATAAATACTGATTCTTATTAAGGAAACATATGTAAATCTAGGATAGTGTAAGGAATATCGGTGGTGAACCTAGGGTTAATGTTATATTGATATACTATGTTATGTTGAACAACGTTATGATATATGTGTGAACTGAGAATACAAGCTTTTCTGTGTTAACAGTAAAATACTTTGATTTAAATACATACATATGTTGTGAGTATTGGTTATTTAGAATGAATATATACTGTGAAGTACTGCTGAGATACAGTGGTTATTGGATAAATAATTCTGTGAAGCTTAAGTGTTATTCAGTGTGGTCAAAGGATTGAGTAAGGCAACATTGTGTAAGGAAAAGTGCATAATAGTGCGAGTTTTATAACGAGTGTATCTGAGAACAGAATAAGAGGATAGTGTGCGCATGTGAGGCACTACCACAGGTCCTTTAACACACACAAATACTTTAGTTTTACACTGAATTTTGAAGTTGATCTAGGACATGCCTTACCTCAACTATAAATCTGTCCCCACATTTTAAATTTACCTCCCCCTCCAACATGGTTTTGCCCAGGTGCAAAGTTACTCCTTTTTTATGCTTTGCTCTCCTTAATGACTCACCCTCAGAATGTACTGGCGAGTTTTGCCTTCCTTTATTTCTATTTCTTGCTAGAAAGAACGGCATTGCATTTGTCATCAGTTGACAGATCATTTTTCTTACAAACCAAAAAGAAAGATTGAGCAGCTTGCTAATTAGTGCATACAAAATACATCTTTGTTGATGCTTATTACACTTTAAAGCATATGACATTTGAGGCAGAGGTAGTGTTTGGATTTCCCACAGCGCTGTTTGCAGCCCCATGGATAAATAGCCCCAGAAAGATTCCTTTAAGCCAAGTAGACATTCAGTTTTGTCTTATGACTATTTTCACTGATAACTTACTAAGAAGATTGTTAAGAAAACAGGAATATGTCAACAATTGTGCAAATGGAAAGACCAACATATCGCACATAGTGCCAGTTTGTCCTTGCTAGTGTATACAAAATACGCCAACGTCATTAAAGATGCCTATGACACTTGAATGTGTCATAAGCAGTGGAGGCATGTGCGAGTCACCACTATGGGCATTTGCTCCTCTTTGTACTTTCGTTGGATGCTTCCAAGGGGCCAGCTAAGTAGTTTAAAGTGTGGTCATATGACTGCACTACAGGTAGACAAGATGCATGGGCCAGCTCCTCAGGAGCATTCTGATTGGGTGTCTGCATGTTTATAGTGCATGCAGCTGCAGTCCTAGTCCTATCTGCCTGTGATTGGTGCACTTACCTTATTCTGTCAGTCTGTTCAGCTGTCTGATTCTGACTGTTCTTGAATACCATTCTCTAGATTGCCACCTGCCCTGACCATTCTCTTTGATTATAACCATTCTCTGGATTGCTGCCTGCCCTGACCATTCTCTGTGATTATAACCCTTCTCTGGACTGCTGCCTGCCCTGACCATTCTCTGTGATTATAACCATTCTCTGGACTGCTGCCTGCCCTGACCATTCTCTGTGATTATAACCATTCTCTGGACTGCTGCCTGCCCTGACCATTCTCTGTGATTATAACCATTCTCTGGATTGCTGCCTGCCCTGACCATTCTCTGTGATTAGAACCATTGCTGCCTGCCCTGACCATTCTCTGTGATTATAACCATTTTCTGGTTTGCTGTCTGCCCTGACCATTCTCTGTGATTATAACCCTTCTCTGGACTGCTGCCTGCCCTGACCATTCTCTGTGATTATAACCATTCTCTGGACTGCTGCCTGCCCTGACCATTCTCTGTGATTAGAACAATTGCTGCCTGCCCTGACCATTCTCTGTGATTATAACCATTTTCTGGTTTGCTGTCTGCCCTGACCATTCTCTGTGATTATAACCATTCTCTGGATTGCCAACATAGTACCAATGAGCATCTTCAGGTCTAAGGGAAAATAACTATTATTTGAGTAGGGCACTAATATCCTGGGGCACAATAGTAATGGTTGCCAGTGGGTCCTCTTAAACCAAAAATATTTCCTCCCTGAACAAAGGTGTGATGTAAATAAAATGTAACATTTATTGTAAAACCTTCAAATCTCAGTGTGTAAATCGGTAAGAGACAGACACTCAGGGTGAGCCTGTTATAAGATAAATTGGTTATAGCACTCCTACATTCAGGGTGCATGACTTAATCATTGACCCATATATTTCGATAACAATATCTGCAGCTCTCTATATTGCTCCAGAAAAAAACAGGCATATGAGCACCATGTATGTAAATAACCACTTAAAACAAAGATCGACACAGCCTATCACGTATTCTATATATTGCATTTTTAGACATTTCAGCATGAATGTTGTATAGATAGGTGTCACATTTCTGATGTCTAAGCATGTAAGCTAATCAGTAGCAAGCGTATTAGATTTTAGTCTAAATAACTATATATAGAGCTTCTGAGAATACATCCCAATCAGTATCAGGTACCTATAGTGAGCTCAATTGAGTGCATAATTCATTCATTAACAAGCACACAAACTTTATATATGCACTTTCAATATTCAAAGTGCATATACTATTTAGAGTCAGGCACACAGCATTAGTCAATCCTGTATACTATATAACTAACTTTTTTAATTCAGTGCTGTATGAGGTCCCTTCCAGCGCCCTAATAATGCGTCATCATGACGCTACCCTAACATACGTTTTGTTATTTTCCTTAATCATAGAGGTCTAAGTCCACAACTACAGGTTTATTCTGAGAAATAGGCATCTGGCAACACAGACTGTAAATAATTTGAAGAGGACGTAGGGTGTGGGATGGCCATTGCATTGTTATCAGCCCCATGAATACACAGCCCCAGGGAGATTCCAAGATGCAATGTAGACTTTAATTTGTGTCAATGTGAGTTGCATGCCCTGAAATGGAACTAAAAGTGCTCAACATAATGCACTATGGCACAACTCAAGGTAATAACATGTAAAAATTCAAATATGTATGGTCACATTTGGTTGAATTTTTATATTCATAACTGTTTACATGCACTTTAGATTGTAAGATCTCATGAGCAGTACCCTGTTTCCTCTTGTTGCCTCACTCTCTCTTCACCACTTGCTTCCTACCCCCCTGTCTTGTCACCTTTGGCTGCCCTTGCCATCCTTGTAATTACCAGGCAAATGCCCTTTGTAATACGAATTGATTTATTCTACCGTTCTTGTAATACTACAGTGAGGATGTGCCCCGCCGTGGTGCCTGTGAAGAGGGCGAAGATGGAAGAGAAGAGAAGAGAAAATAAGAAGAAAGAAGAAAAAGTAAACGACTCACCGTTGATGGGGTCCAGTGAGTTCCCATCTTCTTTTCCCGCAGGTCCTGGTAGCAGTGGGCAAGTGAGCCAATCAGATCCCACGTTCCCCTGTTGGCCAATCAGCAGCCGGAAAGGTGAGCCAATACCGACTCACCTCTGGCCATTTAAACGTTGGCGCTGCAGCAAGCCTTGATTGGCTCACTGTGGCGCCAGCGATTCAAACCAGCCGGACACCACCAGGCCCTTATCGTTTATAGCAGGGCGTTAGGACCTTGGTAGTAAAGAGGATGCTAGGTCCTGTTTGTTTAGGAAGGCACTCGACCCTGGATGTAGTGGGGACCTTTGGTCCCTTGTGAGGGAGGTTGTTGAGAGTAACATACAAGGCCCCTCTATCCGGTCCAGAAGGGTACCTAAAATTCCTGAGTTCCTAAAGTACAGATTTAGAGGCCGGGGTTACAGATGGCAGACGGAGGCCTGCGGTGTAGCTAAGTACCGGTGGACACTTAAAGAGCAGGATCAGTCTGTTCCCGGAGCAGTAAAAAGTGACCATTGGTGAGGTTGGTTTTAAATCACACTCAGCCGCTGCAGCGGTAAGAAGAACTACAATCTTGATGCTCTCCTATTTTGATAGTTACAACTGTGTGTTACATTGGTACTTCAATAGTGTATATATTCACCGACTGTTCTAAAGGCCAAGGATTATATACTTTACTCACTGCAGTAGATGCACATACAAATCCTTAGGGATCTACATATACAAAGACTCTTTTGCTGGTACATCTATATCTTGATGAGCAATTTATAAGAGACACCGTGCATAATATTTTTTTTGCCTAAAAAGGCACCTGGATTAATTTTGATGTCCCTTTGCTCATGAGTTGGGGATTTATACATATTCCTTTTTTCCATTATTGAGATCTAGTGCATATATTTACCTGTATTAAATACCTAGGTGACATTGTGCCAAATATCCATTTATGTATGCTATATAGCTCATGTATTCAACAATTTCACTTGCTGATCTGTATTTGTATTTTTATCTGTGTTAATTCTGAACCTTTTTTAGGCATATATCTAATATACATATTTTCTATGTGTGTACACCACACCCATTATTTGGGTTTTTACTGTCTGTTATTCTATACCATTTATTACATTTTGAATTGGTGACTCTGCGCAACTCTCTATCTTTGTTTGCTATATATTATTTTTAGAGGCTTAATTAACACTGCCTCTTTTTGAGTTTGCTGCATTCGATCCTGAGGCTATAATATATAGTACACACGGGATACATTAGCGCCAGAGATCTGAGTTTTTTTCATGTGAACTATGTCCATCTTGTTTATATTACTGTCATGTATGGCGCGGCTCAACTTTATGGCACCCTAAGAATAAAAAATGTTGATAATGCTAATAATGCACTTAACTATTGGTACTGGGACTAATTACATTCCAAATTTAAGCATATTATTAGAGTTTAATGTGTGTATTTAAGAGCGCCCCTAAACCCACCCCTATTACCTGAAGTGCTTTCATCATCATCACCATTTATTTGGTGCACACAGCTTTTAAAGGCAAGTCTTTTCCTAGCACTAGCAGCCATGGGAAACCTGGGACTCATATGACACAAGTTGGAATTAATTAATGTAAAGAATGGGGTGCAAGATTACATTAATTAATTCCAACTTGTGTCAGGTGAGTCCCAGGTCTCCCATGGCTGCTAGTGCTAGGGAAAGACTTGCCTTTAAAAGCTGAGTGCAGGTAAGCCTTAAGCCCAGATAAAATTAGCCTAGCATTTGATCATGTTAGGACTGACCAGAATGGGAAGACTTTGGCGTGAGTTGGTCAGCTTAACATATATTGCAATATGTGGAACTAACATTCCCTGTTTTTAATATAGAACAGTACTTGGTACAGCATTAATTATTTGTTTGGAGAGTGCAGAGTATCCCTGTTTTCATATATATATATAAATATATATATATATATATATATATATATATATATAGTGGGCAGCACAGTGGCCTAGTGGTTAGTACTTCTGCCTCACAGCACTGGGGTCATGAGTTCGATTCCCCACCATGGCCTTATCTGTGTGGAGTTTGTATGTTCTCCCTATGTTTGCGTGGGTTTCCTCCGGGTGCTCCGGTTTCCTCCCACACTCCAAAAACATACTGGTAGGTTAATTGGCTACTATCAAAAAAATTGTCCCTAGTCTGTCTGTCTGTGTCTGTGTCTGTGTGAGTGTGTGCCTATATTAGGGAATTTAGACTGTAAGCTCCAATGGGGCAGGGACTGATGTGAATGAGTTCTCTGTACAGCGCTGTAGAATTAGTGGCACTATATAAATAAATGATGATGATGATGATGCAATCAAAGACTATGCTATGTCGGTCGTCACTATCATCCGGCATTTACACCTGCCCTGTACTAGGTGTGTAAGATACAGCTGAAAACAAATAATGAGACAAGCAACAAAATAATATCACAGCTCTGGGGTTTTTTAATATAATGCTGTGAAAAAATCTATATTTACTGTTGCATGCCAATATGCAATATTCTATTTTTGTTCAATAGATATATCTTAGGCTTCTTCGATAAACTAATATATAACAGTCAGGGAGGTGCTACCATCTAACCATTACAGAATTGTAAAACAGACCAAGGGCTAGATTTACTAAGCTGCGGGTTTGAAAAAGTGGGGATGTTGCCTATGGCAACCAATCAGATTCTAGCTGTCATTTTGTAGAAAGTGCTAAATAAATGACAGCTAGAATCTGATTGGTTGCTATAGGCAACATCTCCACTTTTTCAAAACCCGCAGTTTAATAATTCTAGCCCCAAGTGTTATTGTGCGGTGCACAAACAGAAGAGGTCATCTCAAATATTTAATACAAATTCAATATTACATAAAAACTCAACTCATTAAACTGTCATTTTATTACAATCCGTATAATAATAATAAAACGCAGCAAAATAAAAAGTTATACGCTGGGAGTGGTTTTAGTAAAGGTTATCTAAATAGAAGTTCTCTGTTCTTAATAGTTCATTTATTGTATGTCCACATAGTATCAAAATAATTAATGTAAGGGTGATGAGATGTATTGATAATTTATGTCTGCTAACAGTCACTTATTGTCGGTCTGCAGGATATCTTTCATCAGTTAGTATCTGATAACAGTCAGTGAAAGACAATTTTAGATCTATAAGATTTTCAAGAGCAGGTAAAATTACTCTTAGATTGGCACACCTGATAACCTATATGTAAAGGTTATATAGTTACTTGGGGGCTTATGTCCTTATAGATATTTATTATTGTTATTTATTAGGGTGATATAGGGAATTTACGCCATTGTGTCCACAAGGCATAGCTTACATATTGGGATATACAGCTGTTTCATGGGTAAATAATATATATCTATATAGATGTATTATAACTATATAACCTTTACATATAGGTTATCAGGTGTATCAATATAAGGAGGATTTTACCTGCCCCAGAAAATCTCTATTTAGATTAGATTTAAAATTCAGACTGAGTTGACTGTAGATACAGAATTGAACACAGTTCAGGACAGCTCCAGACGTTTCTTTGACACCTCAGCTACTAAAGCAGACACTGGGATTGAATTCAAGGAAGTGTAACAAAGATGTTAATGGGTTAAACTCATATAATATTATCCAAAGAAGTCAAAAAAATCATAATGAATTCTTTGGTGAACATTCGAAATCCCCTAACAGTCACTGAAGAGTTGTGTTTATAGTGCAACGAGTCAGTATTACCACAACCTACTACAAGAGGTCTACAATGTTTAACGTTAATATGTGCACCGCCGCAAGAATTAAATAGAATTGTTGGGAAGCGGTGTTCTTAGACCTAAATGGTAGATAAGTGATCGAGGAAATCGCTGTTTTAATATTTTTAAATATCTTGAAATTTAGTAATGTAATTTATTTATGCCATTATCAAAGACATATTACTCTAGGATAGGTGTCGTGACTAGTAAAATGTACAGTAGCTTACCATAGGTGGTTTTGGCATAGACGTTAAGTAACACAGTAACCCTGAGTGTTTTATAATCGACCATGGCCTTATCTCTGTGGAGTTTGTATGTTCTCCCTGTGTTTGCGTGGGTTTCCTCCGGGTGCTCCGGTTTCCTCCCACACTCCAAAAACATACTAGTAGGTTAATTGGCTGCTTTCAAATTGACCTTAGTCTCTCTCTATCTCTGTCTGTGTGTATGTTAGGGAATTTAGACTGTAAGCTCCAATGGGGCAGGGACTGATGTGAGTTCTCTGTACAGCGCTGCGGAATTAGTAGCGCTTTATAAATAGCTGATGATGATTATATGATCTCCGGTAAATTGTAAAATAGAGAGGGGAAAAATATTACTGTATTAGTTTGTAGAAAGAAGTATTCTCACACTTGGGAATTTAAACAGAACACCCTCCTGATCCCTCCGGTGAGATGATTAAATAAATTGCTGTTATTCATTTTGTTATATTGTGTGTTGGTTTTTAGTCCGTTTTTATTCTGCTTGGGGAAACACCAGTTCTATGCCGCGGGGGGGGGGGGGTACTTCATTGCAGATCCAGAGAATGAGAGGTCTTCCTTCACACTACAGGCAATTTTAGTCTCAAGATACTTACCTACAAGGCCACATACCCACAAAACACCTTCTCGGGCATCACAATTTCCTCAAAGTTTGGGCTTTGTATAATATAAACAGGGAACATAATCACAGCCCTGCTCTCTTCTTTGCCATTGAACCAGTCATTTTTCCCTAGTTCGTTTGATATAGAGCCTTGACCATACAATCTGTTTCTCTGGGTTTTATATATACTTGGACACTTAGGTAGCGTCCCCCCCACCCCCCCACACACAATTTTTTTCCTGTCCACCCTACCTCCCACTTTCTACACCCTCACCGGGTTAATCCACCATGTTTTTTCTTGTTGTGTTATTGAATTTATTGTAAAATTGTGGATTATGTTTGACTATTTGACTTTGGATTTTCTGTAGTTGTGTTATGTGTCCGAATCCTATCTAAATAAAAAAGAGAGAGAAAGGGGCAGAAGGCTATCAGTCAAGTGGGACTTTCCCAACATAAGAGGGGCGACTGGCAGGTATGAGGTATAACAGAGATATTGTATTTCCCCAATCATCTAATTATATATTCTCAATAAGCAGTTTACTGAATGTGATCATTGATGCACAGAGTGATCACCTAGGGGGCATGTGTCGAGATACCTGACTCTTAATTCTCTCCAGGGATCTGACATTCTAAACACAGCTTGTTACATCGATGGTGATCTGCCATTGTCTGCTGCGCTCAGTCTCTCCTTCTCAGGTGACAGCCTGGGGAATCATTACCATGGTATCACAGGTTAAAGGATCCACCTGTCCAACAAAAGTGCACAGCGTCAGACAAAGCCATAGGTTTAGCTGCCGGCTGCATCACCCATTTGTAAAGACACTTGTACCAACAGTCATAAACGTCAACTGAATATGTAAGGTCACCAAATAAATAATTGCATTAATACTTTGTCCCGCCATCCCAGGCCAGAGGGTCACAAGTGCAAGTTACGTTTCACTTAAAATTACACCTTGTTTTACTGCAAAATAAAACGAAGCAGATCTGCAAAGGGAAAAAATGTAAATGTTTGTTTTCATTTACATTAATAACCCGTGTCCCTGTGATAGATAATTAGAGCAGAAGCATTTAGGATATTCTTTGGTGAAGAACTTGTCAGCAGAAGTGAGAATGCTTTTTACGCTATAGTAATATCTTCTTGTGTCATATTTCAGGCCCAACAATACAAAGTCAGCTGAGAGTAAACGGTGCAAAGTGCTTCTTAATTTATTGGAAGTGAGTAACAGCAAATGCAAACAATAAACAGACATGTTACACAGTTAGTCAGCAGCTTGTTTGTAGTTGTACACTGCTTACGCTTTTATTAACCATCCACAGTAAACACACAATCACATTGCTTTCTTTACACAATGATTATTCTACTGTGTATTTGCTGTATAGCAACAATATTCCCTAAAATCACAGAGATGGGTTACAGCAAGTTATGTCAATCTTGTTATCAGGATGGTATTACCAGAACTGGGAGTACCGCCTCAATGACTTACAAACAGGATATGCCGATGGGGGTAATTGTAATTGGTATATAGGTAGAGGAGAATACAAACACTTTTGCTGGGGAAAAAACAATTTTCCCCAACAAGAGGGATTTACACCCTTTGATAAATCATCCTCTATTTTTATACCTAATACCACTGGGTCAGCTTTTTTATTTTTAACTATTTATTAAAGGCACTCAGAAAAGACCAAACACCCCTCCACACACAAAGGTACACCCCTAAAGATATGCTGTATCCATCCCTTTATCTCATTTCAATATTCTCGCTCCGCAAAAGGAAATCTTGTTATGTACCGATTGACTAAACAAATCACATGGGTGTACCCACTCAGTCTTTCTCTAGGAACGCCAGCCTTCCGCCCAACTTCTCTCCTCTGCCTGGGCATATCTGTGAACCGTCGGAAATATAAGAGCACCTACGCAAATCAAGACACATGGTGGGTTCATACTGCTTTTGGACTGTGCTTGTGTTTTGCACTTCGAAAATGATTTCCACTGGATGTAGTACACTTTAAGAATACTGTATTCCTGATTGGAAACCTTACTTGGAACATGACAGCTAGAAACAGTGTCTCAGAACAGCAGGTTATCCCTCAACAAAATTAAATCCAGCAACATGATAATTACTAGACTGTTGTTGCTTTTGCGGTACATTCCTGTTGTAGCTTGCTGAGGACTGTTTGCCTAAGGATGAAGGACGATCTGGAATATACAAGTTGTAACTCACTTCTGCCTTTCACGTTGACCCCACAAAAATGTATGCACATAAATTAGGCAAAAAATATATAACTAACTTATTATAGGACCCACCGTGTGTCTTGATTCTATTCCTTCTGTAATTTAAATGTCTTGTCTTGTGTTATTGTAAGATTTCTACCATAATTGGGGAAGGAGGAGAAGGAGGTAAGTGCCGGGGGGGGCGGCTCGGATCACTGGGGGGGGGGAGGGGCGGCTCGGATCACGGGGGGGGGCCCTCACGGGGGAATGGAGGCCCCCTTAGCCCAGGGGCCTCCATTCCCTTAATCCGGCCCTGGGTGTGCATTGTGCTTCCGAGGCAGATGGTCAGGTATCACTGAACCTCCTGCCCTGCTGTGCCCCATAGCAGCCACATTGGTAGTTATACCACCTCTAGGTGTACGTACGTTTGTGTCCAGTAAAATGTTCAAAAGACGTTTGCAAGTATAACTGAGAAAATGCTGTAGGTACAAGGATCAATGACCCAGATGCTCTACTCTCTTATAGAATTTAAGGAGACCTTAGCAAGTTGTTAATGTCTTTAAGGCATACTTGCCAACTTTGGCAAGATTGCCTCCAGGAGATCGGAGGTGAGGTGGGCGTGTACGGGTGGGGCTCGATGAATTATGTCATTTGGCCCTGCCCTCTAAGGCAATATAACATGTTCTGGTCTATTACAACGAGAGGTGAGGCCACGAAGATGTTCGAATCGAATCATATGCCTGCCCCCGTTGTTTAACTTATCCAATGGCCGAGAACAGAGATGTTGCTCTGCTCTTCTGGTAGTCCTCCCAGAAATTCAGGAGTCTCCCTGACATTCAGAGACAGTAGGCAACTATGCTTTAAAGTCTCCTTAACACAAAGGGCTAGATTTACTAAGCAGCGGGTTTGAAAATGTGGGGATGTTGCCTATAGCAACTAATCGGATTCTAGCTGTCATCTTGTAGAAAACAAATGAATGCTAGAATCTGATTGGTTGCTATAGGCAACATCCCCACTTTTTCAAACCCGCAGCTTAGTAAATCTAGCCCTAAGATGTTATGCTCTATTGGTAAGATCTTTCTAACTCATTTGGTTGTGCTTCAGTGTTACTTAAAACTAAAGTGAATTTAAAGATATAGTGCAGGATGTCATATCTTGTACCAAATGTCATGTATTGTACTAAAAAGTATGAATGATTATGTTTTACAGTATATTGTGCTTTCAACTACGCTGCGATGCAGTAGACTTGAATGTAATGAATTGCATGTTTTTTTTACCTTTATGCAAAATAAAGATACTTTTTCAATCAAAAATAAGGCTATGAGGATGCATATGATATAACCTAAAAATGTGTAGCAAAAAATATATTCTTTTATTATTATTGCAGTACCGTGTTAGCCAGAGAAATCTATGTGATGTTAAATTCTTTTGTGTCAAAAAAGACAAAAGTATTATAGGAGTGATCCCTTTATTGACTAACCAAACAAAATGATTGTATGTGCTAGCTTTCAGAGCACAGAGGTCCCTTCATCAGGCAAGTTTACAAATGATTTATGTAACATCACATGATATAATATACAAACATAAGTGCTATTCTCTAATTGCCTAACCCAAGGTCACAAACGTCACCTACACACAGTGGAGACAGCTGTTTTATGGCAAGAATAAATTCAGCCTATTATTTCACTAGGAACTAGTGACATCAGTCAGCTGTACCTAAGTGATGTCACTGGTTCCATAGAATTGATTGGCTGCGTTCTCTGTATAGGCTTATCCCACAAAATAGCTGCCTCCATTGTGAGGGGCGGGTACACTTTAATTATGTAATACTGCACATTGGTTTATATGCCTATAGCTAAGTAAAATTCCTGTTGTATTTTACCCGGCATTGTTCTAGTCTGGATAGATAAAGAAGTAGCTGATAAGAGCGAACTGCTTGCACTTACCTCAAGGTTAAATGACTCACTTTGTCTTATCTGCAACTATTAAACATGTAATTATCGTAAGAATTTCACAGTGAGTGTTTATATCTCACTGTTTGTCACAGTGACTTAGTTTAAAGATGCCCTATTATTTTGTTTTATTTTTCCTGTAAATTGCTACATATTAATAAAATAGAGTCTTATCCTATTATCTCCTGATCTCTGTACTGTCAGCTGCTGCATAGTGGAATAGCCTGAGTACCGCGACCTGTGGGTGTCTCGCAAAAGGCCGTTATCTGCTCACAGTGGTCCCACGAAAGCCAGTAACAACTACTTGCAGCAAAGTGGGTCCACGAATTGTACCTGTGACATTATGTTCAGCATTGCGATATTTTAGTATCAAGATATTTTAGTAATATCTACAATTCACCATCACAGAAATAAAGACACTTTGTACGTGAAATTATACGAACATTTAAAAATATTTTTTTCTGGGGCATTCTGCTTCCCGAGCTGGTACATCCACACAGGTTATGTGTGATAATGTCTAGGCTGAGGAAACTTTAAATCATACTTGCCAAATCTCCCGGAATGTCCGGGAGACTCCCGAAATCCGGGTAGGTCTCCTGGATACCAGGGAGAGCAGGCAAGTCTTCCTAGTGAAGTGGGCAGGATAGGAGCCTTAATGGCACGATTCGCAGTTAATTGTGTCATTTTGGCCTCCACGATAAAATGACAGGGGGATGGGGGGGGGGGGAATTTACGTGACTGACCGTGCCCCGCCCCCTTCTGCCCTCCCACCAAGCCCCCTATCAAAGTTGGCAAGTATGTTTTAAATTCTAAAGCCTAGATAATAATAAATGGTAAGAATTGCACCTATGATGAAGGGGGGAATTGTACTGTGCAGTTGGTCAGCATTGAGAAACAGGGACTTTGTCAAGGACATATTTTTAAAACCTTGGATGCAGGGACAAATGCAGGTTTCCTCCCCCCCAAAAAATATAGAGAGAGAGAGCTGCTACGAATGCGGCCGCGCATCTGCAGCAGCTCCATTTTGGCGATGCTGTACTGTACAGCAGCCGCGGCGCTGTAAAAGAAGCGTCTGCGGCAGTGCTGTATTGTAGTACAATACAGCACCGCCACGGACGCTTCTGTGACAGCGCCGCAGCTGCTGTACAGTACAGTGCTGCTATGTAGGGGCACTGTTTAGTGCCCGTTCATTCGCGGATGGGAGGGCTTTCTGGAGAACCAGAAACCCCCCCGCGTGCGCCCCTGGGATGGTCCCTGGAAATTAGGGATACTTGGCAGCTATGATTGCTGTTTAGAGAACTTTTGGTAAATGTCCCTTAATGCATAGCTCCCAACAAATCGGATTCATGAATCGGGACAGAAGGCATGCCCATGATGGGCTTCATGGCATCACCACAGTGGTGGCATGGTTACTACAGCTCTTGAAATGATAGACTGCCCTTTAGCCACTTCACCTCCAGCACCCAATTATTGATGCGCACACCAGTAGCAGGTGCACATTGCACCCATTCGTTAACAGGAGATAGCTTCCAACTTTGTCAACACAGGACAGACATCGCCGCGAGTGGGACAGAGCCCTTAAATCGAGACTGCTGAGTGTGTACCTGTCACGTAAACACAGTAGAGGCAGCACGTCTGTGTGCTTAACAAATATTCAGTTAAATAGCTGTGTTTGTTTCTTTAAGATATTATTTATATATTCATTTTTAGGAATGAAGTGGATGACATTTGATTCCATCTCTGCCCTCCCGTAGCTAGCCTAGCATTCTTGGATGGAAAATGTACATAAAAGAAAAAGGTAGGCCTTCATTGTTCATCACTGTTGAATTTGCAGACTGATAATTAGCTGCCCAACTCTAATTACCGATAATTGGCCTGCTTCACAAATTGTATTCTTAAATTTTCTTTGAAGAGAACAGAAAACAAATGGAGGTCTGTGAGGTGATGTCATGGGAATGATCGGTGAATAATGAAGCTTTATTTACAAAGGAGTAATATGCGTTATAAAACTTTATTTCAGCAGCCAGCCGTTCTTGTCAGTGAATTGTAATCCATGAAAATTCACCCACAGTACCATGCTCCAAATTGTTATGGATGCGTATAAAAGCAGGACTGATCCTTAAAACAAAAAGAAATTTGTTAGCGCTTATCCTTTAAACTGCATATCTGTGTGTGTCTAGCAAAATGAAAAAATTAGGTATTAGTTCATATTTTAAACAAAAGATTTAAGCCTGCATCCCAACTTCAAGGGTACCTCATTATATGCAGGTCCTACACTGACCTATATGCTTTAAACACTATTAAAATGCAGTTAAAATCAGATGCACTCACCTCCCAGGTATAGGGGTTTACATCTAGCAAAGGCTGGCTTGTGAGCCACACCCAAATGTGCCTTAAATAGGCTTGATGGACAGCTGCTATGACAAAAAGGCAATATTTTGAAACAAAACCAGAGAAAAATAAGCCAGCGCTCGGTATATCCCACATTATATATACAAGTCTTTTGATCAAAATATGAACTAATACCTCATTTTTTCATCATACAAGAGGTCATGATGTCAAATGCATAAAGTTGGCTCTGGTACTGTGCTTGCCTGTCGTAAATTAGCACATATCTATGAAAACTGATGTGTCAAAAAGACTCCTCAGATTCTAAAAAAAAGTATTAAAAAATAGTAAAAAGAAAAACATGGAATGTCCCCTATCCTCTCCCAATCACATTCCTGGCGTAGAGAAATTGTGTTGCGCATTTTGCACTAGGTTTGTGTAGTGAAGACAGGCTCAGATGCCCAAAGATACTGCAAGCCCTGCACCTCTGCAAATTATTTTACTGGTAAATGGTCAATTTCATTAGATGGCATCATGGAGCAGCTGTTACCTTACCTTATCACACATTTATGTTTTTCTTGTGTTGTACTGGCATGTGATAACACAATCTATCTAATGAGCCAATCCATACTAATGTCTGAGAGACTCCATGAGATATGTAAACAAGCTGACATTATCTACTGTAGCGGTTTAGAAAGTGTCCCTCAGTTTAACCGCTAATGCTGACCACATACTGTATGTGCAGATCAGGCCTAAAATTGGCCACACGATTCTGGTGCTATCCCCTCGCTCTGAGCATCAGGATCCCTGACTAAGGGGGGAATTCAATTCCGCCCCAAAGTACCGCCGCGTTAAAGCTATTACCATTATTACGGTAAGTGTAACCCAGCTTTCTGCTCGCACAAAAGCCGGAGTTAAAACTACCGTAATAACGGTATTTACGCGTTTATTTACCCGTTATTACGGTAATAGAGCGCAGGCCACGTCACTTTTTCAAGTAAAGCAGCCAATTGAATCGCCCCCTAAGTGTGCTTGGTTTTTGGAGCACACATGCTTCAGTATTGCTTTACTTTTTCAATGTGTTAACTTATATGGTAATTGTGCATTAAAATGTGCAGAAATATGTTCTAAGTGTGTACCTTGCAAAGGTTGTGGTTCTTCGCACTTCAGGATTCAGCGGAACATGCAATTTGACCAGGGGTGCCTAAACTATTGCATTCAAATGTATGTGGAGTTCAGGTCTTATAGACCACTGGAAATCTTTAAAACTGGGAATACACAGACTGCTCAGGAACGTTCTGTCCGACCACCCAGCGGCCGCATGTTTGTCAGATTTGATCACGCATGTACATACACATGTGGCCACACCTGGCCATTTGGTGCTCTTAAATCGATAGCCAGATAAAAATAGACACAATTTGCAAGTATGCAAATAGCTAGCACTCTGCTCTAACAGCAGTGGTGGGATTCAAATAAATTAACAACCGGTTCTCTGCCCTAATGTCCGTTTTAAGTATACAAAAAGATATACCGCAAGGTAGTTTAATATTTCATGCATTTAATATTCAAATAAGAACAATAAAAGAAGTACACAAAACTAGATTATGTTAGAGAAAAGAAAGAATTTTAAAATATTAATGAAAAAATATTAAAATAGTTTATATTTTATGCTAATAATATCAAGATAATAATAGTAATAAGTCATGTTATGCTATACAGTAGTGCCCCCATTTCAAATTATGCCACAGTAATGCCCCCAGTTCATATTATGCCACAGTACTGCCCTTCTTCATCACACTCTGCCATGCTGCTTTTGCCCTCCTTCACACTGTGCCATGCTGCTTTTACCCTTTCACACTGTGCCATGCTGCTTTTACCCTTTCACACTGTGCCAAGCTGCTTTTACCTCCCTTCAGTGGCGCACGCAGGGGGGGTTTCTGAGTCTCTAGAAACCCCCCCCTGCGCTAACTAAGTGCCCACTGTCCTATACAGCAGCCGCGGCGCTGTCAAAGAAGCGTCCGCGGTGGTGCTGTATTGTATTCAGCACCGCCGCAGACGCTTCTTAGACAGCGCCGCGGCTGCTGTATAGTACAGCGCTGGCGAATTTTTTTATTTTTTTTGGGTCGGCGGGGAGAAACCCCCCCCCCCCCCCCCGACAATCCTCCGTGCGCCCCTGCCCTTCACACTGTGCCATGTTGCTTTTACCCCCCTTCACACTCTGCCATGCTGCTTTTGCTCCCCCTTGCTTCCGTTCCTTCAATTACCTTTTTGTTTTCTGTCTTCTTGCTTGCTGGCTCCTCTCTGCGTGATAACGTCACACCCAACATTCAGTGCGAATGGAGCAGGGAGGAGGAGGAGCAGTGAGGAGGAGTGCCGATGCTGCTTACAGATGAGTATTTTTTTTTTAAAAGTATCCTGCTCCCCCCACCAACGAAGAGGGTGGACTCTGGAGCAACCGGTTTGCCGAACTCACTTTAAAATTAGGTATCGTTTCTGGCGAACCGGCTTAATCCCACCACTGTCTAACAGATACACACATGGTGGGTTTGTCTTCATTCTATGGTGCATTGCCTATTACTGTGACAATATTGCCAGCAATTTTAAGAAGAATATATATTATCACATAACTTTTAAACCCTTCATTGGATATATAGGTCTTTCTATGTACAGCAGGTTACTTTGGCATGAGAGGGGCACAGTTGAATACTTAGGGGCCTAGTTAACAAGCTCCACCGCAATTGTAAGCATCCCCTCTATTTATAACGAAAGGATTGGTGATATCTGCTGCTTTCCAGGGGCGCACACAGGGGGGCTTTCTGGGTCTCCAGAAACCCCTCCCCTCCGCTAACGAAGTGCCCCACATAGCGGAACTGTACTATACAGCAGCCGCGGCGCTGTCAAAGAAGCGTCCACGGCTGCTGTATAGTACAGTGCTGCCGAAACGGAGCAGCTCTCTCGGTTTTTTTTGGGGGGGGGGTGGGGAATCCTGCGTGCCCCCCCCCCTAAAAATCCTGCGTGCACCCCTGCTTTCCCCACTGTTTTTGAATGCAAAAGCAGGTTTCTATGGGGACAGCTATTTTGCGTGACTTAAATTGCGCAAATCAAAGTTTTTCGTAACTTGTGCCCGATGGCTAACACCATCTAGTCACTGAAGCCTATGGAGAGAGCACTACGGTAGTGGGATCTTCCGATCCCTCGCCGCATCCGATCTTACCCGCTCTCCCCTCCGGTTACTACCGTAAAGGTGGCTACTTTGCGACAGTGACCACAGAGGATAGGTTATGGCTGTTCGCCAGGACAGACGTTTATCGCGACTTCTGTTTGAACACTTTTAATAAATGCTCAGATTTAACTCCTTATCATTGCGATAAGGAATAAATATGAATGTGCCAAAATTGCCTCAATTAATAAACCTGCCCCTTAGACTGGCTTGAGATAAAGCCAAAGACATTGATTTTACTTCTCATTTTACCTGACACATCTTATTATATTTCTGTAGAAAGCAAAATAACAGTGACCCTGTGCTGTGCTGTTCAGCAGAAAATACCTACAGGGTATTATAAAAATGCAGATTTAAATGATGTAAGTGGCACTTTCTTGGCATGCCTTTACCTTCCCCTGAGGTAGTGATGGAGAACACACGAGTGGCGTGGGATCACACACCGTGACACAGACCGTCACATGACAGCCCACGACCTCCCCCTTCTCTCTCTCAGCAGCCCCACAGTCCGGCGTGTGACAGGGGAGTGACGCGGAGGGCGGCTGCTGTGATTGCCCCGGGCTATAAGGCGACGTGTGCTGCTGCTAGCGGGATGCGGGGCGCCATGGCAGCGGCGTGCACCGGGCTACAGCGGCTCACGGACTACCTGCAGGACCCGGAGAAGGTGGCCCGCTTCCAGCGGCTGTGCGGGGTGCAGAGCACGGTGCCCCCAGCACGGGAGGAGGCCGGAGCCAGGCTGCGGAGGAACCTTCATCCTAACGGGCTGGAGAACGGGGCTGCCCCCCGGGGGGGAGAGGGGAAGAAGCAGCCGCTCCGCCGGAACTCTCTGACGGGAGAAGTGGGCCAGCAGTTCGTCATCCGGAACCAGCTGCTGTATTACCTCTTTACCTTCGGCACCGAGCTGGGCAACGAGCTCTTCTACATCTCCTTCTTCCCCTTCTGGATCTGGAACGTGGATGCCTATGTGGGCCGGCGGCTGATCGTCATCTGGGTGTGGGTCATGTATCTGGGACAGTGCGCCAAGGACCTGGTCCGCTGGCCCAGGCCCCCCTCGCCCCCCGTGCTGAAGCTGGAGGTCCTGTATAACACGGAGTACGGCATGCCCTCCACCCATGCCATGTCTGGCACCGCCATCCCCCTGTCCCTCCTGCTGCTCACCCAGGGCAGATGGCAGGTAATGGTCCAGGGCTTAGCTGGCAGTATACTGAAGTATTGCTGTAGGCAGGGGGCTTCTCTGGACAGGGCACTGTAGTTCAACAACCGATAGCATCAGGAAGGGGGGCTGGCAAATTTTAGCAAGGTCGGGTGGGGGGCAAGACTCCAACCCAGAGCCATAACTTAAGCTGGTTACACACTACACAGTTTTCATCCAATAATCGGCTCAAACAGCCAACATACGACCGCTCGTTCAAAAGTGGGGTTAGTGTGTGCAGTGACGCGATGGTCGAAAGTCTGCCCAAATGGACGATTGTCGCCTCATTTGGTTGGTCGTACCGTTTAATATTTTCGTTACAATCTCGTTTCCGCTGTGTAGTGTGTATAAACTTCCGTCCGATCCACAACAGTGAGTACGAAATTACAGTCAATGCTCATGATAACATGGCTGTAAAAAGTCGCTAAAGGGACGTCCGCTCTTCCCTTTATCGTCCTAAACAAGGCTAGTGTGTATGCAGTCCACGGACAGAGCGATCGGAACATCGATTGCATGTAAAATCGCTCGGCGTAAAAAGTTGGTCGGAATCTCTGTAGTGTGTACCCAGCTTTAGAATTCTAACGATGGCAAAGGGGCACCAGTCTTCCTTCTCGCCCCAGGAGCTTAAATTTTAAGTTACGGCTCACCCTGACGCCCAGCCAGCCCCCTGGCTAGCATCTACATAGTGACTTTGAGAAACCTACATGACCTGACTTGTTCTTAATTTGGCCAAACACTTTACAACCAAATTGATCAGATCTTGTTGGTTGGTGGGGCTGCTAAATATAACTGATATCAAGGGGCCCATGTCACCTGTTGGCCTCACCTTTAATATTGTTATATGTTTGCATCTGGAGACAGCATTTTCCACTCTGTAGGATCTGTTCCACTCAGATCGGAATTTGATAATAGAACCAGTTTGGGGGACTTAAACTAAAGTCTGACCAAGGATAAGAAAATCTGAATATGTAGCTTATGCCTTAATACTTTTAGATATAAATGTCTTGGGAACAGTTTACCTTCTATAGAAAGCTTTGCTATTATTTGCAGTTCAGTTTTGTGTCCATGTAAAAAACAATACTGCAGGGCGGGGTGGTGAGATAGTCCCCCTAGGTCTGGATTCTTTAACTGCACTTGGGTAAATGGACTTTACATCTTTTACATTTTTTGGTGGCTCTGGGTGGGAATTGTTTTAAACAGTGAAGAAACTTCCAAATTGGAATTTTTTTTAATACTTATTATGAGTGTATAAGTATGTATTATATAATGGTTACTTGTTGGCCAGTTTTGAGTCTTATTTGCTACAAAATTCTTATTAGATTTCCAGTATGGTTGCAAAAGATGTTTATAAGGGATTAACTGAATCTTGATTCCAAGGGTTATTTTGTACCTCAGCTGTACAGTAGCACTTTGACCACACTCTTCTGTTAATGTTTATAAATGCTTATTTATTTATTATTAGGGTTTAATGTCATCAGTTTATTTAAAACCTTTGGAATGCATCAGAATTTACTTATTTGTATATTATATTTTAGTCTACTCAATCATAGATTTATTATTTGTTTTGTTGATTTAAAAAAACAAATTCCTGTAATTTCCTGTCGGTCTTCTAGCCCTTAATATATAAGGCTTGAAAAATGTAGTGCTGGCTTAAATATTAAGAGCCTTAGATTGCAAGTATATACTTCACAAAGTGCTTTCCGTTTCCTCTTCAGCAGAGTTTATTTTGATTGTCAGTAATTTAACGGTAATACAATGTCTCACCCACTGACCTTTACTCAAGAATGTCACATGGTTGAATCTTTGCTTGTAGAGAGATTTTAGCTTGCAAGTAAAGTATGAGATTCTCCGTATTCATGTCCATTTCTTTCTTTTATTTTTTTCTTATAAACATCCATTAATGGCTGTCATACGTGTAAGTTTCCACATTACCTATAAAAAACGAGTGTCTAAGTCTGGAGGAGTATAGAGGAGATCTTGATCAGACCCCTTCGGCACTCGTAGATGCTGTGTAGTAAACATCTTATAGCAGTGTTACTGCGCATTAAACTGACTTTATACAATATGTATCCTTATACTTCGTGAAAACTTGCTTTTGTGGTACATTTGTAGTTGGCCTTTAACTAATTGTGTAGCAGTACACGTGTGGTTAATAGTGGAAAATTAATTTTTTTGTATGTGTTTTCCTTAAACCCTTGCCTGGGACCTCTTACCCTGCGCTAGGATTGTTCCCTACTAACTACTGTGCCCAGTTCTCGCAAAGAGTTCCACTGATATTGGCACTGTAAAGAGTAATGGTAAAATGCATTTATTGTACTTATTAGTGAAACACCATACAATGATGCATCATTGTCCAAAGCAACTAGGATAGAATAATTGGAAAGAGCCGTCTTTAAGGCCTGGAAAAATTCATCACAGACTGATGACTAGGAAACAATGTGCCAGCGTGCCTTTTTGTCAGGCTAGTGAGAGGTCTTGCTGTGGCACTAAGTTGGGGTACAAAGCTCAGTTAGTAATTTGCTGTCCATAAGAAAACCTGAACTTTTTCTTGGGGGTTGGCCAAATTTGAATTGCTGCGCCTTAAACATTCTATTTTCCCTGGTGCTATCTAGCACCCTTACTAAGCTATATTAGGTGTTCCTACCAGGTCTGACTAATAATGGCAATGTTTTTTTAAGGTAGGCCCAAGCATAACTTTGTGGTCAGTTGATCAGTCTTTGGGAAGTGTGCACAGGCATTCTTCATCCAGTGGCTGTGAATTTGTACAAGCTGAAAGGGGTGACGAATGTGGCACATTCTTCTGATTTGGGTATCTGAGAACCTGCCAGTACTAAGGTCTGTAGGAGTAAGTTAGCAGGTGCAAGCAGTTTCTCTATATGGGGCATAGGGTAATTTTCTGCTACTGTGGGGTTAAGTTATGGGAAATCGACAATGAACCTAGGTAAGCAATTTTTCTTGGGAACGAACACCACTGCGGAAAGCAATGGTCTATGGACTTCCTAATTACCCCCAACGTAAGCATCTCCTTTTAGAATGTTCTTCTGCACTACAGGAGAGATTTAAGTTTTAGGGGAGGCAGCCAGTACCTAATTTATGTTTAGCTAAACAATTAACCTCCAGCTTATTTGTAAAATGTTTAACATCTTTTCCACTTGTGATGGGTCTTTGGCAAGTTTATGTGAACCACTTTCTGTCTTTTTGGCTTAGACTGTCCATATAAACTATTGTAGTCATTCAGGTGTGAATGTCACCAGATACTTTTTTGTATGTGGAAAATTCTCCATCCTAATCGCCATGTACTAAGTCGAGCTATGTGTAGATTCTGCCACCATACAGGCAGGCTCCTGCTGTATTTCTCTATAAACCATGCATGTGTGGCAGTTGTTTCTCTGGATGTACCTTTTAAGGCACCAATACGGTTAGCGTTTTGTTTAAAATGGTACAAAGTACTTAAACACTGCACTGTTCCCAGTGGCTTTGCGCTAGTTCAGACCTGAAATGTATTCCTTGGTTACTGAAGATCTCGCTGGGCCAACCAAACCATGAGAAGATACTGAACTGGAAGATCATTATATGCTGTAAAGGATGACAACACCACAGCCTACAGATACTGGTTGGTGCAATCCACGATTGTAACACTATACTGTTTACAGTTAACCTACCTAAATATGTCTGAGCCATGGGTGGAAACTGCAGTGTCCAGAGAAGACACATGCAAATGCACCATTGCCAACTACTGCACCCCTATGCTGCCATGCTGGGCAATTATACTGGTTATACTTGGACAATCAGAATTCTGAAAGACGTTTTAGATTACATTTGATCACCTTTGATCATTTGTGTGGCACACGTAGTGGTAATTGTAATGCTGTTTCAAATATGATTGTCTGGCATATAAACATTGCTTTGTGTGTTTTGTCCATGCAAGGACTAGGCTGCTTATAACTAGAAAGGGAGAGTTTACACAGTGTAGATTCAAATGAGGTAAATTTAAGTAAAAACTGGAGCAGACAATTATAAACTTGCTGTGACCAGTACAGATGAACTTGTACATCTAACAGCTAATAGTGTATCTATAGATACTGTTCACAAAAATAATTACCTGGACAGTGGTAACTTGTCTTTCTATTGCATCCATTTCACTTTATGGCAATAGTGACTTATCTCTACAGTCGCTGAATACTCTTATTTTTCTAAAGCATGTGTGGTTACCTATGTCTCTTTTTTTTATTTATAAGGAACCAGAAGTTATAACCGTTCAGTTGGGTACCAGATGACTCATTTAGTAATTTGATACTCCTCTAATTTAATTATATGATTGTTGGCAACAGCAAAACAAAAACCTTCTGAATCATTTAAGGCTGAGCTGATATTGTTGTGCAGCTTTTCAATTTGTTGTAACTGGTCGTTGAAGACTCAATACATTGAGATTCATTTACCAATTACAGCAAATTGAAAAGTTATTGTTTGATCTATATTATATGTTATATGATTTTTGGCTGCCAATCTGGATCTGACAGGACTTGCCCATTCCTTTTGTTTGTTTTTCAGCAGTCCTGGGTAGACTTGTTTGTCACAACACAACTCTTTATTGTGTAAATGAAAACTGTGAACGCTAAGTTTTGTAAACTTGCTGGTGTTCTGCAGAACTGTGCCTTGGAATGTTCATACCAGAAAGGAATTAAAGATCGTTCTGACTGACATTTACTGAAGTTGTAAATTAGGGGAGGACTCTTCTTGGCAAGCTGTACCTAATCATGCTCTGGTTTAGTAAGTCAAACCACAGCAGTAGATGCAGCATACAGTGTAAAGCTCAGTATTGTACAATAGAAGCAATGCTATTCAAGGGGAAAATGCCCATCTAAACTGTAATTTGTGCTAATAAGGCTTATATGGCAGTCTACATTATAAGAGAGAAACATGGACTGTTATACCTATGTCTAGCAGTCTTTATAGAGATGCCCACACTTGGTGTTGTGACCTGTCGCGCAGCTCCTAAGTGACGCAATTTGTTGACCCACAAATGTTAAAATATTGTAATGTGTAAAAGCAAAGTCATGATTAAATGGTAGCAGGTTTAGATGGATTACCGCTAATTTGTTTCATTTACATTTGAAGTATAGTTTATATCTTTGTAGAGCAAAAGGGGGGAATAGGTTGCGCTTCCTCCACTATGTTAAGCAGCCGAAAAAGAACCTGGGATTGAATGGAAGACCCCTAAGACTCCCAAGGGATAGATTGATATAGAAATAGGCAGGTTCTGGGCGCTTGGAAAGAGGTATAAATGAGTTTAATAATGACAGAACTGTGTGAACAATTTAACAGTTTATGCTGTGCTGTTTTGTTCCGGCCGGAACAGATTGTTCACACAGTTCTGTCATTATTAAACTCCTTTATACCTCTTTCCAAGCGCCCAGAACCTGCCTATTTCTATATTAGTTTATATCTGCTCATTATCATCATCACCATTTATTTATATAGCGCCACTAATTCCGCAGCGCTGCACAGAGAACTCGTTCACGTCAGTCCCTGCCCCATTGGCGCTTACAGTCTAGAGTTTATTTTAATAGATTTCCTCTGTTACCCATAAGGTCTTGTGACACATCCATGCTAGTTTTGCGGCACTAAAGATGTGTCCAGACACACTAAGGATTATTTCAGAAAGTGCAGAATCGCAGAGTAAATGCTGCTTTGTCCCGTAACTACTTGTGCCCCAAAATTTACAGGTAAGCCTGTAGGGGTGTAAAAGTTTCTAGCATCACGTTATGATTGGAGTAATTATATGATGTACAGATTAGGAGCTGGAGTTAGCATAGTATTGTACGTGAATAGACAACGATATTTCGTTTTGCAGAATGGGTTTATTTAAATGAGCCGGTGAGGGTCGAGAAGGTGCGTGTTGGAGGTGTTTTCTCTTTTACAGGTAGATGTACAGCATTTACCTCTCTGCAACTTGAATTCTCCGGCTGTCAGAGGTCCTGGAAACCCAACCTTGTGGCCATATCTTTAATGTGACAACTTTTACAGACCACACACGTGACCTATAATCCATGTCGAGATGTCCCCTCATGATTAATTTTAAAACATAAATGAAACTAAACCGGGCAGTATTTTAAGAAACAAACTGAAAAGTGTTAACTAACAAGTGATAATAAGTGGTGATGGTTTTACTGCTTTCACCATGGACCTTTTACAGAATATCCGCCAAACTGTAAATGTGGTCACATCCCCTTTTAGGAAGGTGTTTACAATGACTGGAAAGTCTGCACCATTTAAAATGTGCTTTCAGGGCAACTAGGTACTAGAAAAAAATCAGTGCAGTTTGTCAACGGTTGGAAATCACAAATGTGGATCATCCAAAGTCAAACAGTGTATTGTAAAATATTTGAAATGGGTAAGTTGTATAAAGTGTTATAAAGATTTTAGCTGGTAGGGTACTGGTGAGTCCTTCCTAGTCCTGATTGTGTAACATACATTTTTTTTTTGTTTATCTTTTCAGTTTTCTTAACCTGATGATTCATAGGAAACCTCAGTATTTGGTTTCACTGCTTGTTCCGCTTTCTGCTTCTGTTCCTCTACAATTGCAAAATGGCAAACATTGTGTAAAATCTACTTGCAGATTTTTTTTTTCCAAGTTATGGGAAATAACAACCGTCTAACAGACCACTATAGACTTTCTTTATATAAAAGCATTAATAACAGCCACAAATCGCTATACTAGTTATATGAGCTGTTTGATTATAGGACCACTTACACACTTGTTATGATTACTCGCCACTTACACACAATAGAGGTCATTTATAAACCATGGGGCAGCACGGTGGCTCAGTGGTTAGCACTTCTGCCTCACAGCGCTGGGGTCATGAGTTCGTTTCCTGACCATGGCTTTATCTGTGAGGAGTTTGTATGTTCTCTCCGTGTTTGCGTGGGTTTTCTCCGGTTTCCTCCCACACTCCAAAAACATACTGGTAGGTTAATTGGCTGCTATCAAATTGACCTCAGTCTCTCTCTGTCTGTGTGTATGTTAGGGAATTTAGATTGTAAGGCTGTATGGGGCAGGGACTGATGTGAGTTCTCTGTACAGCGCTGCAGAATTAGTAGCGCTATATAAATAGCTGATGATGATTTATAAAGCACACAGGATGCTGCAGCACAAATAGGTTTGGTTTCAAACCAGTGCACCTATTAGAGTGCACAGCACATTCCAAGGTGCGCGCCTACTGTCTGGCCTTTGTCCAACCCCTTATCACTTTAGAACCTTGTTTCATTGAATAAAAATTGTCAGTTCTCATATAATGCTGCCCAGTTTAATCTTAAAATAATTCTGTGGGGTTTTTTTCTTTTTTTTAGTTTACTGGGCACCCACAAATGGCTGCCTCCACTGTGCTTATTACCGTTAGTACGGTACGGTAATTTTAACGCAGATGTTTGCTTGCTGCGAGCAAAAGTCAGTGTTGAAATTACCGTACTGACTTTTGCTCGCAGCTCTGTGAGAAGCAAGCATAAAATCTGCACTAAAATTGCCATTCTGACGGTAATAGTGCGCGCCTGTGATGTTCTCATGAACAACGTCGTCAATTGAATTCCTCTTAGTATACAAACGTTTGTGCATACATTTATAAGTATAAAAAATGTATGTAGTATGCTTTACATTTCTTTTCACTGTATCTTTTGAAAATAGTGATATCCAATTTTTAAAAAACAAGTGACAAAATAATAAAGTATTAAAGTCTGTCAATGTTTGGGAAGCTAGTCTGTAATAGGTCCCAAAGTTACTCACTAGCTTACAGCAAGAACTACATTAAATAGGTGTCTAGCTGTGCACTCTGCATTTCTGTTACATTCAGGTAAACTGAGGGGGAATTCAATTAGCTCTGATGCGTCTCCACGGAGACTCATCGCCACAATGTTTTGTTTTTAAATCTCCGCTCATTTTCCCTCGTGTCTCATAGAGATGCGAGGAACGGAGATTTTGTACCATATTGGCCGGCGATGTCTTGTGGGTAATTGAATTCCCCACCTTTTGAATGTGTTTTACTCCGGGTATGATTATTCTTGTTAGGGAGCAGATCCTCCGTTAAAGGTCTCTTTTGAGCTGATACATTTCTGAATGTATTTTCATATGGGATCAGTGTTTTAGAGCATCTATAAAATGTGTGCTTGAGTGTTTTAAAATATTATCATACTGAGGTGGGTTTACAACGAATTTCCACAGGAACTAACAGGAATTGCTGATCTGTCTGCCACGTGTCTTAAGTTCATTAAGGTCCCTTGATAAGACAGCACAGTAAGGAAATATGAGCTTTTTACAACGCATCCTGTTGCGGTGTAACTTATCACAAGGGCATATACTCTACTTTGTTATCTTTACAGATATACTATGTTGGGATTTTTATATTCAACTGACTAAACATTTTTTTTGTGTCTCCCTTTTAAGTATCCATTTGTTTATGGGCTGTTACTGGCTGTGGGATGGTGTTCCTTGGTGTGCCTTAGTCGTATTTATATGGGGATGCATTCCATTTTGGTAAGTAATAGGTTTTAGCTGAATAAATTCATTTCTTGATTTAGTACGCGGCTTGAGTTAAATCACTGTTTGACTTCACTTTGAATTGTACATATGACACTGTTTGACGATTTTGTTATTTTCCTGCCACGTATACCACTCCCATTTTAATAAAAAATAAATTCCGCCAGCTTCTCCAAAACCTGCCACCTCCCAGTGACAGGCCAATTATTGAAATTTGCCAGGCTTGGCCTTCCAATTAAGTAAGTGGCCTGCCAATAGAAGTTGGCCGTTCAGCACTTCCTGCTCTGTATACATATGAGGGTAGGACAATGCTAATTAGTAAGTTATGTGACGTGAATTCGTTATTGGTCATCTGCGTCTTTCCGTGTAATTAATATTCATATATAAGTGAATCATGAACTATATATTGTCATTACCTATAACATTTGCTCACCAGTTACACTGTGCACCTCCTTCTGGGGCTCTCTGCCCATTGACTCCTCTCCTCCATTGTTTTTGCACCTCTTTCAGTGGCTCTAAACCTGTTGCTTGCGCCTACGCTATGGGGCACAGTTTTTAGTATGTGCTGAATATATCCCTTTTACCCCAGTAGCTGTATTGAGAGCTGTAGTGTTATTACTGTATTGTACTGTTATACTATGTACTATCTTGTTGTTTTCCCTTTGTACAGCTCTGTGGACCTCATGTGACACCCTGTAAATAAAGATTATTAATTATAATAATAATAAAAAATATGTTTAGGAGCATTGTAGTGGTGACGTTACTGATTTCCACTGAGGACTTGTTTTAAATTGGCCAAAAAAGGATTATTTTTTTTGATTAATTTTAAATACTTATTTCGTAATGATAATTCAATGCATGCACTTAACAATGATTCCTTAATGTTGTTTTTAGTTATTGCTACACTTTGGCAGCTCTAACTGCTTCATACATATGGCTTTCCCTGATTGCTAAGGGAACAAGGCAGTGTCCAGTCTATGCAAGATATAATGTAGCTAACAATGTTCTTCAAGCCCTACAGATGATTCTGTTGATAACAGGCATGAAATACATAGATTTACAATCATTAGACCATATCCAGTCTCTCTCATACCAGAAAACGCTGATGCTTCAGTTTGAAAGAATAATTCTTCTCAACGTTAAACTCCTTTTATTTTTCCTACCTGCAGGATGTTGTAGTTGGTGTCTTTTATGCAATCCTGATTCTGATTGTCTTCCATCCGGCTCTTGAAATCATTGACAATTTCAACCTGACTTACAAGTATGCCCCTTTAATCATTATCAGCCTGCACCTAGTCCTGGGAATCTTCTCTTTTACGCTGGATACATGGAGCACCTCCCGCGGAGACACGGCTCAGATTCTGGGCAGCGGGGCCGGCATTGCCTGCGGATCACATGTTAATTACTTACTGGGTCTCCTGGCGGAACCGTCATCCCACGAGCTGCCTTTCTCTATTCCACCTTTCACTGTGAATCTCCTTGGGAAGGTCATGCTGCGAGTTCTATTTGGATTAGTGGTTTTATTGCTGATCAGAGCAGTTATGAAGAGGGTTACCATTCCTCTGGCTTGTAAAGTGTCTGGCATTCCTTGCGATGATATAAGAAAGGCACGGCAACGTATGGAGGTGGAACTACCATACCGATATCTCACCTACGGCATGGTTGGCTTTGCGGTCATGTTTATAGTCCCTTATCTGTTCACCTGGGTAGGGCTCCTTTGATGGTAAATCCCTCTCTGTATAAACAGATGGTATAGAAGGACTTCTCATTTTTGTTAAACTTGGAGATAATCTGTTTCGGAGCAGAATTGTTATCTTCTTCTTGGGAGATTGGGGAAGCGGTGAAGAAGAAACTTGAAAAGCCTGTATTCTACCCATATATTTATCAAGCGCTTCAATAGGCAATTTCTTCTGGGCCAAACCGGCAGTAAAATGGTCCATTTATTTCTAAGTCTTATTGCAAGCTTAGTGTATAACTACATTATTGGTTTTTAATCTGAAAAGCGATGGTTTTTATTTTCAAGTTCAGGTACTGTATTAAACTGCTTGATAATTGTGCCTTTATTTTGCTAAAATCACAAACGCCATGTATACTGTGATTTACAGGCAAGCATCCAGAACATAGTTTGAACCTGAAAAATATTTTTACACAGCAAAGGTGATGCTTGTTTATAAATGTAATGTTACACCAGGTTTATCTTGGGAGAGACGGCAATAATTTGGCAGGCTTCTTTTTATTACAATTTAAAAGGTATGTTTATTTTGTCTTTAAAAGTTGGGCAACCACTATGTTTTGTTTTTTTTTGTTTCTTTTATCTCTGCATTATGCACAATAGGTTTTTATTTTGTTTTTTTTGTGAAGACTATTCCTTGTATCCAAAATTACTATGTTATTAGATGCTCTGTTATACTTTGTGATTCTGCTATTAAGATAATTCTTGACACTCTCTGATAGAAAAAAATAAATGATTTGGCAGCTACAGACAGCACAAATTGCAAAGCATATAATAGTTCCTTCTTTAAAGAGTTTATATCAATGGTTGTATGGCCACAAATCTGCTATCGTCATTGGGTGCAAAATATGAATGGTACATTAATCTTTCATTGTCTGAATCTGCATGAAACGTGTTAAAGGGAGGTCTCGCAAACCGTTGTCTTAAAATACACTGTTAAGACGGTACCTATAACCTACAAATAAAACAAGCAGCCATTTTACAATATTCTTAAATTCACGGACGCATAATAATTTGGTGATGTCGCGTGATCTGCATGCATTGAATAGGCCGCATTCTGAAGAAACCTGCTCTGCTTACACCACTATGTGTAGGCAATTGGTACACGTTGGGTTTGCATTTACATTCATTAATCTTCATGTCATGTTTGTGTATCTGATTTGCTTGAATTTTAGGGAAACGGCTTATTCTAATGCTTCGAATAATCAGAGTTCTAGAGCATGAATTAAACCTCAAGGTTTTTGTTTTTTTTGTAATAACATAATCTGATATCTGATTGGTATTGCACTGTTATTAATAAGTTGTCTTGTCTTTTAGTTGTAATATAATTATACAATAACTAAACCTCTTTATGCACATGTGATATTTTAATGAATGTGTATAGGGCTTTATTATAACATGCAAATGTACCAAGCACATGTATGTCGTGAGAGAGAGCTCACATAACTTTCATAATATTTAATGAGCATTTATACAGATATCTCTACATATTGTTAATCCAGGGAATTGGCACTATATTAATATCAAGAGACGTTCCAAAATGAGAGCCTATTTATTCTTGTATACGAACTTTGCATTTACAAATTGTTAATGTGCTAATTCCACAAATGGTTTTATTTGACATGTAAGTTGCATTTGTTGTCAACTGATTGTTTTACATTATTTTATCAACAAAAAAGGCAATCTAAGATTTTAACATGCTTTTATGTTAGAATTTAAAAAATGTATGCTAAATTTAGTTATATTGAATGCACTAAACTGCTATTTCTCGGCAGAAAATATCAATAATATGTATCGCCTGTGAGATTATACAGTGTAAATACAAAACTATTAAGTTTCAGGGCATTAAAATGAATGTTTGCTACATACGACCTGGTATCCATTACGTTATCGCTGTTTTACGTTGTGCCTTGTCTGCAGAAGTCTGCTAGCCAATTAGCAACTTTAATTTGTAGGAATATTACACCCAAAACTATAGTTTTGGATGGAATGCATTAAGTTAATATAAAATATGATGTTCTACTTATGGTGGGTGCACGGTTTACTCCCGGGGCCCCAATGGCAGTAATGGTCCCACATTGCGCTTATCTCTCCCCTGTGAAACAGGCCAAGCAGGTGCCAATCTGCATACATGGGAAGTTCTCATTAGATGGGCATCTGCACCCGCTTGGCCTGTATGAAACTGGAGAGAGACAAGTGCATCAAGGAACTGTTGCAGCCATTGGCACATCCAGCTAATGGCACATCCACAGTAAGAACAATCTTGCTTTTTACATTTTTTTTGCTTTTTACATTAACTCGTTGACCTTCATACAAAACTACATTTCAGCTGCCACAAATCCTTGTTCTCATAGAAATCTATGGCTCAAAATATTATGGGCGAATGCCACGTTTAACATGATTTCCTTTTAGCAAATTTCCAGCATCTCCCTACCCCGATTAGCTAAACTGTGGGTGATACTTGACGCTCCCAGAATTGACAACCCAGGAAAATTAAAATGCACTTTATTACTAGTGCACAGGTGCTGATTGGGTAGAGCCCCTTTCCCCCTCCCCTCCCCACCCCATCCCTTTAATGTTAGGGTCTCATGGTGCTTGAATTCAATTTTGGCTGGTGGCATTGCGGATATGATGTAACAAAAACACTACCATCGTCTCCTGTAACATTACAAATTCAATTAGATATTATGGGCAGACCAGATCAATGCTGGATTTTTTTTTTTCTACATTTAAGTGACCAAGATTCCTGACACCCATGTGACTTAAGAGAACACAGCTGGCACATACATGAGCTTGGTAAGCAGCTCGGGTTCAAGCTTGCCTTCTACGGTAGCACTTGTATGTATATACTTCTAATGGTTTGTGTACTAAAAGTGCAAATCCTCTATAATGCAACTGCTATGTATCATAATCTATTATAACTTGCTAATTAGAAAGTACAGCAAAAAAAATAATCTTTCAAATACTATTTTATAAAATACTATTTTGCAAAGTATAAATATATATATATATATTATATGATCTCTTATCCAGAAACCCATCATCTAGATAGAAGAAAATACTCAATAATTTCTGTTCTCCTCCTGTGACGTTGTCTCACACAGACGTGATTGCCAGGTATGTCGTCCTATGGTTTTAGGCACAGTTCTTCAATTTACAGGGAATAAAAACCAAGCATTCCAGGTAACAGGTCCCCTACCTATGTGTGTGTGTTCAGGCGGCCATTTATGGGGTTAACCAATATGTGAGCGCATGTAGCCTGTTGATTCACTAGCCACTACATGAGCTGCCTGATTGATGTCACTGGTTCCTTGTGAATTGATAAGCTGCTTACTTCTCAGCAGTGGTTCAGACTACAACATAGGCGCCTCCATTGTATTATAATATATATGAATAACATATATTTTATAATGGTACTGTAAAAACAAATATATAGCTTTGAATAAATGACAGCTAGAATCTGATTGGTTGCTATAGGCAACGTCTCCACTTTCTCAAACCCGCAGTTCAGTAAATATACCCCCTAGCCTCTAAATCTTCTGCTGGCCACACATGCTGCATTATTTGTCCGTTATTCCAAGATCACGGCGGCTGTGGCCTCAAAACATTATTGGGCACGTTGGCAAATGTGGTTTGGAAAATGACTGCTATCCCCCTGTGTGCGGCCATCTAATGACTGCACTTACAAGCTGAGGTGATGCTGAATGTTATCAGACTATCCCGGTATTGAGTGGTTGGATCATGTCCAGTTTAGCCACCCATGAGCCTTACCACAATGGGCCTGTAATACGGCAAGTGGCAGGAGTGTAGCGTGTCACCAGCATGATGGCTTAGGTGCACAGGTGTTCCTTGGGAAGGGAACTGCTGACTTTCTGTTATATATAAGATGGGAAAAACCTGTTTGAAGTGGAGAGGATGAATGTAGGAAAGAAAGACAGTTGATTCCTTTGAGAGAACAGTCACGTCTCAATGGCCCACTTAGCATGAATGTACTGTAGATTTACTCAGCCAAAGGTTATATTTAGCTAAAATTCAAGTTCCTCAAATAAGGAATAGTATATTTTGACATATACAAAGTGTTCATTTATCACCATACTACTACAATTTTGTATATAACGACAATCCTATTATGCAGCGCTGTATCCCTGCCCCATAGGAGCTTACAATCTAAATTCCTACACACACACACACACACACACACGCACGCACGCACACGCGTCAATTTTGTCAGAAGATAATTAACCCATTAGTATATCTTTGGACTGTGGAAAGAAACCGGAGCACCCAAACATTATTTAAACAATATATCTTCCTCAATTACATCTGTGCTTCCTGTTCCATAGACCTCACATGAACAAATGAATACACCCCATGTGTATTGAAATTAGACCTTTTAATATTTTTGTGTACGTTACAAAGGACTATTTATTTTTTTAATGTACATGTTCGTTAAAGTATACTTGTTGCCTTAACACGGGGGATGCAGCCATTCTGTGAGCCTGACCAATATTATCTGTTTCCTAGGAACCAGTGACCTCACTGAGTGTAACACCTTATTCCTAGTGTGACACAGTTGGCAAATATACTCTAAAACAGGGGTAGGCAACCTGCGGCTCTCCAGGTGTTGTGAAACTACAAATCCCAGCATGCCTTGCCACCTATCTACTGGTTATCTGCTGGCAAAGCTTGCTGGGACTTGTAGTTTCACAACACCTGGAGAGCCGCAGGTTGCCTACCCCTGCTCTAAAAGGAACGTTCTATACCAGGTTAAGTTATATAGTGGTAGTTCTGTCTTGTAATAGACAGATCAGTTGTCTTTTCACACTGGAATACTTTGGTTACGACTGACAAAGATCTACTAATGGCTGGGTAGCACATTTCCTGAAGCCAAATGTCACCCCTTCTTAATGCTAGTTCTGAAGGTTGGTTTGTGGGTAAGTCCATGAATCCTGCTGTGAGATCCTGTAACTAGATTCATGTTTTCATTTTCTTTTCAAAAGTCAAATATTTACTAGGGACTTAGGCCCCATTCAGTCACGGATAGATTTTTATTGCACAAACTCGGAAAATGAATAGCCGAATGGCTTACTAATAAGTTCATACTAGTGTGACTGTAACAGTCTAGTGACATTAAACAAGGCCGCTGTGAATAACGTGGTGTTAATGCCCGGCTATTCCCTGAAAATTGCACTGTAAATTATTTTCACTTGAATTGTTGCACGTGGTAGTAAACATCACGCACTGCATTTTTAAAGGGGAATACTCTCTTTTACGGCTTTTTTTGACCATTATTTTGTATAAAAATGTCATAGCCCTTATAATATATCCTGTGATTGATGATCTGTACTGATAGCATGTATTCACTATATGTATGTTTCCAGTCCACTTAATAAAAATAGTAGACGGCCCTGCACTCTTTTAAAATGTGACGAGTATCTTGAATCTTTATATATGTTGCTCCCTTCATGACGTGGCCCCTGATTTGGGTTAATTTTTGGCCCATAGTTATAGGGGGCCAATGGATGCGCACATGCTGTATGTGCGCTCCACCTGACAACCTTTTAATAGACTCACTTAAAAATAATAAAATATATGGGTTAGATATTATTTATGCATCTGATTTCTAATGTGCTCTGATAGATATACACCAAAACTATAAAAAAAATATGTTTATCTTAGAATAACCCTGCAGCAATGAGACCAGCCTCTGTCACATTTTAAACAAAAGCCTCATCTGGTATTTCTAACGCTTATACCCTAACTGTATATAATTAATTTAATTAGAGCGTAATGTAACGCTGCTGAAACTACTAATTGTTGCTCTAATACAAAAAAGAAAAACAGCTTGTACCAAAAAAATACACTGTGTGTAGGCATTTATTTTCATGTAAAATTAGCACCTCTTACACTGTAAATAGTGGGGTGTTGGCTGGTATAGTATATTTTTCCAGCTCCTGTAATAATCTCACTTCTTGGACCTTGTTTCTTCCACAATAATACGTCATATAAATACAATGTTAAAACTGCTTGAAATAACTCACTCACGAAAATAATAAAAATTGTTTACACTTCGTTTTGTTTGTATTTTGGGTTTTGTTTGTACGACTGCTTGAATTAAAGTCAATAAAAAGAAAATCCAACTTCTCCTTGTTAATTCATTCATTTAAACAGTTCACAGTGCCTTTTCTCAAATTTCCATCTCTTTTCCAAATATTTGAAATGGGCAATGTGGGACATTATATATTAGGTATGCACTCAAATTACATCTGGTAGATCTGATCATCATCCTCTATATATAGCGCCACTAATTCTGCAGCACTGTACAGAGAACTCGCTCACAACATCAGTCTCTGTCCCATTGGAGCTTACAGTCTAAATTCCCCAACACATACACTCAAACCGAGAGAGACTAGGGTCAATTTAATAGCAGCCAATTAACCTACCAGCATGTTTTTGGAGTGTGGGAAGAAACCAGAGGACCAGGAGGAAACCCACACAAACACGGGGAGAACATACGCCTCACGGATAAGACCATGGTCAGGAATCAAACTCTTCAAACCAGTGCTGTGAGGCAAAAGTGCCAACCACTTAGCTGCTGTGCTGCCCCAATTATGAACCGACTGCACCAAGAATATTTCACTATGCTGTTTTAGCTTTTAGTGTACATCACCATTTATTTATATAACACCACTAATTCCGCAGCACTGTACAGAGAACTCATTCACATCAGTCTCTGCCCCATTGGAGCTTACAGTCTAAATTCCCCAACACATACACTCAAACCGAGAGAGACTAGGGTCAATTTAATAGCAGCCAATTAACCTACCAGTATGTTTTTGGAGTGTGGGAGGAAACCGGAGCACCCGGAGGAAACTCATGCACACACGGGGAGAACATACAAACTCCTAACAGATAAGGCCATGGTCGGGAATTGAACTCATGACCCCAGTGCTGTGAGGCAGAAGTGCCAACCACTTAGCCAACCATGTTGCCCTATACAGCACAATACATGATACAATTGTGTACAATCATTTATAAATCCAAGTAAGAAAGTAGAAGGAACAGGTACGTACATACTGTACAGTTTTTTTTTTGGTTTTCTTTTTAAAAAAGGCTTCTCTAGGAGCACACCTTGATGGACTCTGAAATGATGTGTGGCCAGTAATATTACTGTGAAATTGAAGTGTTGCGTCCTTTTGCTGTTTTGGTTTTGGGACTTGCAAGCTGTTCAGTCATGAGCTATTGACTGCCTCGCTGCTAGTAGTGAAGGGAAGTAAATGGAGTCACAGCTTCAAGTTCGGGTAAAATGAATGACCACATTTTATATCCTCTTTCTATTATTTATGTGTTTATTTTAGCTAGCTAGCATGGCAGTACATCTAAAACTTAATTAATCCGTTCTGTCTTATTACTATTTATATTGCCACCATATTACACAGCTCTTTACAGAGAATATTTAATCATTCAGTTTCCATCTCTGCTCCATTGGAGCTTGCAGTCTGTATTCCTTACCACACATACACTCTAGTACAGTGGTTCCCAAACTTTTTCAGTTCGCGGCACCCTTTTTATACATTTTTTATTATTATTAATTTTTATTTATAGGGCGCCACTAGGTGTCCGTAGCGCCGTACAGGGACAAACGAGATTACAATACGAGGTGAGACAGCACAGTACAGTAAACAATAATCACAGTAACTCGGTGAGCTCAAAGCACCGCTAGAGGGGCGGAGGAGGGGAGAGGGGAAGGTCCGCCAACGACTGAGTCCAAGAGGGAAGGCACGGATGACAGGGAGACCCCTAGAGGGGAGAGGAGGGAGCGAGAGGGGACGTGGGAAAGAGGGTCCTCAAGGAGGAGGGCTAAGTAGCTGGAGAGCAGAGTTAACAGTGGTGAAGACAGGAGGAGAGAATACCCTGCTCAAAGGAGCGTACAATCTAAGGGGTGGGGTAGACAGAGAGACACGGGGGAGAGCCCTTAGAGCCTTCATAATTTTTTCAAGGCACCCCTCCAAAATAATTACAGAGCAGCCCCGGTTTTTAAGTATTTGAGTCAAAATAACATAATAAGTATTTAGGTCAGGACAGAAATACTTAGTAAGTTGTTTGCAAAAATAATGCACATAAATCCAAGGGAAAATAATTTTTTTTTTCAATTATGTTTCTTTCAAAGAATAATTTACAGCTAATAAGAGGAATAAGTTAAAACAAAATAAAACAGGTACAAAAATCATCACACTGTGCCTCTTCATCTACACACACTGTCTGCCCCTCTTCATCTACGCACACTGTCTGCCCCTCTTCATCTACGCACACTGTCTGCCCCTCTTCATCCACACACACTGTCTGCCCCTCTTCATCCACGCACACTGTCTGCCCTTCTTCATCTACACACACTGTCTGCCCCTCTTCATCTACGCACACTGTCTGCCCCTCTTCATCTACGCACACTGTCTGCCCCTCTTCATCTACGCACACTGTCTGCCCCTCTTCATCTACGCACACTGTCTGCCCCTCTTCATCCACGCACACTGTCTGCCCCTCTTCATCTACACACACTGCCCCTCTTCATCCACGCACACTGTCTGCCCCTCTTCATCCACGCACACTGTCTGCCCCTCTTCATCTACGCACACTGTCTGCCCTTCATCCACGCACACTGTCTGCCCCTCTTCATCCACACACACTGTCTGCCCTTCTTCATCCACACACACTGTCTGCCCCTCTTCATCTACGCACACTGTCTGCCCCTCTTCATCTACGCACACTGTCTGCCCCTCTTCATCTACGCACACTGTCTGCCCTTCATCCACGCACACTGTCTGCCCCTCTTCATCCACGCACACTGTCTGCCCTTCTTCATCCACGCACACTGTCTGCCCCTCTTCATCCACGCACACTGTCTGCCCCCTCCATTGCTGTTTCCCTTCACATGCCCCTCCATTTCTTTACTTACCATGCTTGACCTTCTTTCTATTTCTTTTGTCTTCTCTTCTATCTTCTTACCAGTGCGGCAGCGCCCGGGACCCAACATCCTCCTCTCTCCTGCCGCTTCTCACTGAATATTTTGGGCGTGATGACGTCACAGTGAGAAGCGAGGAGGGAGGAGGATGCTGGGTCCCGGGCGCCGCCACATTGGTAAGTTGTTTTTTGTTTTGTCTTTTGTCCCCTGGCCGCAGCCCCCCTGTGACAGCGCTGCACACTTTGGGAGCCGCTGCTCTAGTATCTATGTTGTCAAAAGCCAATTAACAGACTAGTATGTTTTTGGAGTGTGTGAGGAAACTGGAGTACTGGCGGAACCGCCTGTAAACACGAAGAGAACATTCAAGCTCCACACAGATGGTGACCTGGTTGGAATCTAACTCCTTGCCCCAGTATGAAAAGTCTTATTATTTTACTTTATAACTAGGTCTCTTTCTAAATATCTGGGACAATGCTTCTTGAACAGAGGGGTATTGTCTGTACCACAGCTGGCAACATCCGAGACATTTCCCGACTGCAGCTTTGAAATGATCCAATGTGCTGTTCTGTATCTCAGAGCTGCTTGATTTTCCCTCACGTCCAACTCTGCTTTGTCTTTTTCTCTTACTGTTGGCAGCTGTTACTGCCGTTAACGACAGAAGGCAGCAGATACTAATGAAGTGAATATGGTTCTTATAATATAAATTGCACGTGTAAGAAGTTGAATAAACATACGTCTCTTCCTCTGGAAACAACTGTGAAACCAACACAAGGGTATTTTTTTCCTGTAAGTAAGAAAGCAATAGGAAGTAACTGAAATTGTACCTGTGCAGGTCTGTAATGAGGCCAATTTTAGTTATATACACATTGAGTTCACATCCACTAACATCAAGTTGATTCCACTGGTGAATGCAGCTTATTTATATAGTGCCAATCATATTACACAACACTGTATAGAGAATATATAGCCATTCCCATCAGTCCCTGCCCCAAATAGCGCTTATAATCTAACTACCCCACACAGGTCCATTTAGTCAGAAACCAATTAACTTATCAGTATGTTTTTGGACTGTGGGTGGAAACTGGAGCACCTCCACACAAGCATGGGTAGAACATACAAACTCTACACAGATAGTGCCCTGGTCAAAATTGAACCCATGATCTCAGTACTTGGAGACAGCAATACTAACTACTGTTCCACAGTGCTGCCCATAGCAGCTTGAACAGAGCTAATCAAAGAGATTATTGATCTGTATGGTAAATATGCTGTTAGTACACAAGGAGATCTGTCCAGTAGTTGTTCATTGGTATATTTATATTCAAAACCTATGAGATGTGCGAGTTGGGATACAAGACAAGAAAATATGGGTGGCAGACATGTGGGATGGGAACCAAGCCCCCCTTGGTGTGAAACTGATGGTGACCTAGCATTACGGGGAATGGGTCACTAATACCCCATTCATGCTGCACCAAAATCCCGGGTTTTTGCCGGGGCGAGCTCAACCCGGGATTTATCGAGGAGTAATTCCCGGGTCGGACCCGGGTTGTCTGCACTATGAATGGTGCAACCCGGGATTTTCAACCCGGGTTGCACAGAAAACAAGCTGATTGGCTGTCTGCCTGTCTCTGGAGGATGATGTCATCGGTGGGAGCCCGTGGAAGAAAAAAATAACAGTCACCTTCAATGACATCACCATTTTTCAGCCAATGAAAACTGCTCTGGTGATGACTCCCACAAATTGCCAGGGCACAGACTTGTGCAGTATGAAGAGGGTCAACCCGGGAAATTCCCGGGTCCGAGGTGCAGTATGAATGGTGTTTCTGAGCTGGGACGCTTCGAGCCCCGGCAAAAACCCGGCTTGAAAAACCCGGGATATTGCCGGGCGGCAGTATGAAAGCGGTATAATGGGTTCTGTTTGGCACTGTTATAAAACTTATAAGGAGCTGCAGGTTGTCTGTGCACTTTATAAAAGTACCATTATATACTGGATGTAACTTTGAACATAGAGATCAGTAACCACCCTGATTTGCTTGAAGTTGCTCTAATTAGGCAGCATGCATCTCTTTTATGGCCTTACGGAAGCTCCGGGTTCTCTTCTTCCCAGAAGCACCTGGTTTGTGCTGCCTTGATGGATATTCACTCGTAGGCACCCGTGCATGCTGTTCTATTAAAGGGTTGGTCATATGATAGAACAGGCCTCCTCCCTGCCCTGGATCGAGCAGTCTTCTATTTAAACTCACTCTATGCACCAGTTAGGGTACCAGAGCATATCTCTGATTCTTCAGTGATTCCTGGCTTATTGCATATGCTCCTGGTGCTGTGATCCTCCCATCCAGTGCTGTTCCCATCTGCAGCCATACTCCAGCTGCCATATTTCCAGTGTTATACTCATCTGCAGCCATACTCCAGCTGCCATATTTCCAGTGTTAAACTCATCTGCAGCCATACTCCAGCTGCCATATTTCCAGTGTTATACTCATCTGCAGCCATACTCCAGCTGCCATATTTCCAGTGTTAAACTCATCTGCAGCCATACTCCTGCTGCCATATTTCCAGTGTTATACTCATCTGCAGCCTTACTCCTGCTGCCATATTTCCTGTGTTATACTCATCTGCAGCCTTACTCCAGCTGCCATATTTCCAGTGTTATACTCATCTGCAGCCATACTCCTGCTGCCATATTTCCAGTGTTAAACTCATCTGCAGCCATACTCCTGCTGCCATATTTCCAGTGTTATACTCATCTGCAGCCATACTCCAGCTGCCATATTTCCAGTGTTATACTCATCTGCAGCCTTACTCCTGCTGCCATATTTCCAGTGTTATACTCATCTGCAGCCATACTCCAGCTGCCATATTTCCAGTGTTATACTCATCTGCAGCCATACTCCTGCTGCCATATTTCCAGTGTTATACTCATCTGCAGCCTTACTCCTGCTGCCATATTTCCAGTGTTATACTCATCTGCAGCCATACTCCTGCTGTCATATTTCCAGTGTTATACTCATCTGCAGCCATACTCCAGCTGCCATATTTCCAGTGTTATACTCATCTGCAGCCATACTCCTGTTGCCATATTTCCAGTGTTATACTCATCTGCAGCCTTACTCCTGCTGCCATATTTCCAGTGTTATACTCATCTGCAGCCTTACTCCTGCTGCCATATTTCCAGTGTTAAACTCATCTGCAGCCATACTCCTGCTGCCATATTTCCAGTGTTATACTCATCTGCAGCCTTACTCCTGCTGCCATATTTCCAGTGTTATACTCATCTGCAGCCTTACTCCAGCTGCCATATTTCCAGTGTTATACTCTGCTGCTATACTCCTGATGCTGCATTCCTGGTGCCCTATATTCAGTGATGTATTCATCTGTTGCTAACTCCTAGTGTTACATTTCTGTTACTGCATATCCTAGTACCTCATTCTCCTGGTGCTACATACCCCCTGCTGCTGCTGTACATTAGCCCAGTACACGATCTACACTCAGCACCCACCCCAAGGGCCATGACCTGCGTGGCACACTCAGCCAAGCCCATGACTCCTTGCAGGAGTTCCTGGTGAAAACCGATGTCATGTTAGACTCATGCGCTGTGGGTGTGGGTAGAGCAAACTAGAGCTGGTGGTTCAGGATCTCTATCTTCGTGTATGCAGACATTTGTTTTTAAAGTAGCAAAAACATCCAGTTCATCTTTGACCGCAAAGGACACTTATGGCAGTCTACGATTTTCAGGGGCAGAATGGGGAGGGGAAGGGGCGTGTGCACGTAGTCAAAGTACAGTAAGATTGTACATGTGTTTTTGCCGTATCACTTGCACCAGCTACGGTGTGTTGTCTGACAGAGCAGAGCGTACCTAGACTGTCTTTCTGCCATTTCATTGTGATAGGAGGGTAGCAGTGTGATAGGAAGCCAGCAATGTGAAAAGGGGCAGCAATGTGATAGGAGGGCACATTGTGAAAAGGGAACACATTGTGATAGGAGAGCAGCAGACTTTCAGCTTTAATTTGAGGGTATTTACATCCAAATGAGGTGAACAGGGGACATACTAAAAGGAATGACAGCTTCAGTCTGCTAAAAGGAATGCCAATAGACTTCTATGATAGAAAAATGTAATTTTATGTATATTTTAAAAAATCTTATACTTTTCAAAAATATCTTTCACACATTTATTGCTAAGGTACTTGGTCATGTTTTACATGTGGAATGACGTGGAATGACGGACGATTAATGTGGAATGACAGCTGTTTTAACTTCAATAGTATTTTTATTATTAATTTTTCAAAAATTATGGGGTACAGAAAGAAGAAAGGGATGGGGGGTAAGGAAAGGACACAAAATAAAAAGGGGGAAGGATTGAAGGGGTACATAGTGGGGGGAACACATTAAACAATTCTGCTGTTAAGCCATATTGAACACATGAGGGAGGGAACCTAATAGGATCCTTTCCAATTCGTGAAAGTTACACTGGTCGAATGGTCACCATGGAACTACTAATAGGGACATTGGGGAACTTCGCTAAGTGTAGGAGATGCAGGTAGTAAATCAGAGTCTATTCGATCTGGACGCGCTCCCTCTCCGTCCGTAACATACACATGCCAACTGAACCACTTCATTATCGGGGACGAGGTGGCAGTGGAGTAGGGCATCCCCTCTGTCTCCATTTCAAAGCTGAATTGCACCTTGGCCACTACTTTCGATATCAAGGGTATCTGTGGTGACTTCCAACCTTGAGCTAAGGACGCTCTTGCGGCAATCAGAATATGACTAAAGACATATTTAGCATATGATGGAAACTGGGGGGGGTAATGCTGCAGTAACGCAACCTCCGGGGTAGGAGAGAGATTTTGTCTAGTAACCTTATTGGCTAGCTGGAAGATTTGTACCCAGAACGACTGTATATGGGGACAATTCCAGAATATATGCATCAAATCCCCCGGTATATTGCATTGCCGCCAGCAAAGTTTAGACTGGGAAGGCCACATTTTATGAAGTCTAGTTGGGGTAAGATACAATCTATTAATTAATTTTATCATCATTTCTGTGTGATTTATACATTTGGACATTCGGAACGCGTTTGTGAAAATGGCTTCCCAATCTTCACTTTCCAAATCTAGTTGAAGGTCAGATTCCCACTGCAGTTGTATTTTGGTTTTATTTTCTGATGTAGAGGGGAGGGTATAGCGGTACCAGAAGGTAATACTGGCTCTATTATCTCCTTTTGTTAATTTAGTGAACAACAAGGGCGGTGGTGATGTAATAGGTAGACCTAGTCTGGGAAGGGAATTAAACCAGTGTCTGAGCTGCAGGTATTTATAAAATTCCTGAGAAGGGAGGTGAAATTTTTCCTTTATTTGTGTAAAAGATAGTAAACTCTGATCGTCTAGTAATTGAGAGAATGAGGTTATTCCGTTTGATACCCATAGGCTGAGATTTAAATTAGGAATTAATTTAGCCACTGCAGCTAAGGAGATATTTTTGGTCTGGACCAGAGTCATAGAATTGGCCTTTAACATTTTGTCCCACACCAACAGGGAGTCCCTAGTTGTCTTTGGTAATTGGGCATTTACAGGGCGCCAATTTTTTGGAACCCAGATCAAATCTGCCAATGGGAAATGCGGGTTAAGAGCTTTCTCCAGGTCTACCCATGGTTTTTGGTGCATCGGGAGGGACCAGTCACGAAGCTGAGAAAGTAAGCAAGCCGCATGGTATCTGTACAAGTCTGGCAACGCCAAACCTCCCTGTTGTTTAGGCAAATACATCCGAGAACTGGCTATTCGTGGGGGTTTGTGTTTCCAGACATATAATATCATAACTGAATGCAGTTTATCCAATAAAGATTTGGGGATACAAACAGGAATAGTACGGAATAAATACATCATTTTTGGGAGCAACATCATCTTGAAGGCTGCGATCCTTCCCAACCAGGAGACCTCGCTGCAGACCCAGGATTTACTTAAAGTTGAAAGTTGGAGGGTTAGAGATGAAAAATTAAGATTAATCGTATTTTCCAGTGAGGAAGTGATTTGAATACCCAAATATTTCAGTGCCGACATCTTCCATGAGTAATGAAAAGATGTTTTAAGGAGTTGCACCTTCTCATGGGGAATATTTATTGGAAGGGCTTCTGATTTAGTGGAGTTTAGCTTATAATATGAAGCTCGGCTATATGTGTCTAAAATATTATGAAGGGTCGGCAGCGAAGTCCCCGGGTCAGTTACAAAAAGCAGAACATCATCGGCAAATAGACATATTTTATGCAAGGTATTTTTAACAGTGGCACCAGGAAACAGATGTGAGGATCTAATGGATATGGCAAGAGGTTCCATTGCCAAGACAAATATCAACGGGGATAAGGGACAACCCTGTCGAGTTCCGTTTGTGATCGTGAATCTATCCGACAGGAATCCGTTACTAAACACTCTAGCCGATGGGTGGGAATATAAGGCCAAAATAGCCCTCAAGAAGTCGCCATGGAATCCAAACCGGAGAAGGACCCCCTCCATGTAGCCCCAATGTAGTCTATCAAATGCCTTCTCGGCATCAAGGGAGAGGACTAACAGCTCAGACCGGGCCTCTGAGAACCATTCTATAATATTAAGCACTCTTCTCGTATTATCCGAGGCCTGCCGCCCCTGAACAAATCCCACCTGGTCTGGATGGATTAAATTCGGGAGAAGTCCGTTAAGTCTATTTGCTATCAGTTTAGCATATATTTTGATATCAGAATTCAGAAGGGCGATTGGCCTATAATTGAGACACGATGCTGGGTCCTTCCCCGGCTTGGGTATAGCGACGATTCGAGATTCTAACATTTCAGAGGGAAATGACCCATGTGATGTTCCTGCGTTAAATAGTTGCTCTAGTATTGGGAGGAGATCTTCCTGGAACATAACATAAAAGCCATTGATATAACCGTCAGGGCCAGGGGCTTTGTCTCTTGGTAGGTTTTTAATAATTGTTTGTATTTCAGCTTGTGACCAGGGGGCAGATAGGGATTCTGCGGTCTCTGGATCTACTTTGGGGATATGTAGACTACTTAAGAAGCCATCTATGTCTGCCGGAGACGGTTGATGCAATAAGCTATCCTCTTTCAAATTATATAGTTTAGCATAGTACTGAGCAAACATATTAGCTATACTTTTAGGGTTAGATACTTTTTGTCCACTTTCGTTCACTAGATGTTTAATTCTATGTTTGGCTCTTTGACCCCTACACTTTCTAGCCAAAAGCTTCCCCGCTCTGTTCCCTGCAACATAGAATTTTTGCCTAAGTTTAGTCAAAGCTTGTTGTGTTTTGGCCATCAACAGTTTCTGGAGTTGACCTCGGACCTGTGTCAGTTCATTCTTTAGTTCAGTACAAGGGCGCTCCTTATTTTGGGATTCTAGGGTTTGTAATTTTAATTCTAGCTCAGTTTGGCGGTGTGCATTAGCTCTTTTTAACCGGGCACCTGTCTGAATCGCCACTCCTCTCAAAACTGCTTTCAGAGCACACCAAAAATTAAAAATATTAGTGTCCTCCGGGGCATTATTTTGACAGTATTGGTGGAGAGCGTTCTTGAGGTCTAATTTAGCTTCCAGAAGTGTCAATAGATATGTTGGCATGCGCCAGGGCCTAGGAGCTTCGTACGGTCGCTCCCTATGCCACGTCCATAACACTGGGGCATGGTCAGACCAAGATATTGGTAGAATTTTAATTTGTTTAGTGGCCTGTAGTGACAGCTGTTTTATACGCCATGTCAATGCAGAAATGCCAAAACAATTGCTTTGCTGTCATGGAATACACCCCTATTTCTCACACATCCCCTAATCCCACACACTAATCCCTTTGCATATGCGCTCCCCCACACCTATACTCCACCACACAAGACTAATAACGTGGAATGACGGACGATTATTGTGGAATGATAGCTGTTTTATACGCCATGTCAATGCAGAAATATCAGTAAAAGCTTGCATTTTTCACAAAAATACATCCCTATTTCTCCCACATCCCCTAATCCCACACAATAATCCCTTTGTATAGGCGCTCCCCTACACCTGTACCCCACCACACATGTCTCATAACATGGAATGACGGAAGATTACTGTGGAATGACAGCTGTTTTATACGCCATGTCAATGAAGAAATTTCAGTAAAAACCTGCATTTCTCCCAAAAAACACCCCTATTTCTCCAATATCATCTAATCCCACACAATAATCCCTTTGCATATGCGCTCCCCCACACCTATACTCCACCACACAAGAATCATAACGTGGAATGACGGACGATTACTGTGGAATGACAGCTGTTTTATACGCCATGTCAATGAAGAAATATCAGTAAAAACTTGCATTTTTCACAAAAATACACTATTTATAGGGCCTTGTGTGGTGGAGTATGAGTCTTGTGTGGTGGAATATAAGTGTGGGGGAGCGCATATGCAAAGGAATTAGTGTGGGATTAGGGGATGTGGGAGAAATAGGGGTGTATTTTTGTGAAAAATGCAAGCTTTTACTTATATTTCTGCATTGACATGGCGTATAAAACAGCTATCATTCCACAGTAATCTTCCGTCATTCCACGTTATGAGACATGTGTGGTGGGGTACAGGTGTGGGGGAATGCATATGCAAAGGGATTAGTGTGTGGGATTAGGGGATGTGGGAGAAATAGGGGTGCATTTTTGTGAAAAATGCAAGTTTTTACTGATATTTTTGCATTGACATGGCGTATAAAACAGCTAGCATTCCACAGTAATCGTCCGTCATTCCACGTTATGAGTCTTGTGTGGTGGAGTATAGGTGTGGGGGAGCGCATATGCAAAGGGATTAGTGTGTGGGATTAGGGGATGTGTGAGAAATAGGGGTGTTTTATTGGGAGAAATGCAAGTTTTTGCTGACATTTCTGCATTGACATGGCATAGAAAACAGCTGTCATTCCATAGTAATTGTCCGTCATTCCACATGTAAAACATGACCAAGTACCTTAGCAATAAGTGGGTGAAAGATATATTTAAAAAGTATAAGAGTTTTTAAAATATACATAAAATTACATTTTTCTATCATAGAAGTCTATTGGCATTCCTTTTAGCAGACTGAAGCTGTCATTCCTTTTAGTACGTCACGGTGAACAGTGTAGGAAGTACAATGGTTTTTATATGTGTCTCCCACTTTTTAAGGGACCAAATGGCTGAGGGGAAAAATACACCGACAAAAAGTAAAATGACTAGTTTAGAAATGAAAAACAGCTTCATTGTACAAGATTGCAACGTGCAGCCTTTTGTTTCTACTATCACCATAAAGATATAAAAACACAAACTGAATATATATTGAGATACCGTTTTGATTACGAGATATTGTGATAATATATTACGATATATTGTTCTACAAAAGGACTTCCTCTAGCTAATTCCATTGAAGGACACTGCTGTTAGCATCTTTCACACAAATTGCTGACAACAGATAGGTTATATCTAGGTCACTCAGTTATATAGCAGATGAAAATAGAATATTAAACATCCCAAGCTCTGCCATAGCATAGAAACCTTTACATATATCATTATGAATGTTGTTTTGTTTATTAATAAAATTAAACTTCTACATTAAGACATTTCAAATTTATGTTTGATGTGGATTCTTTTCTAATAAAGTGCAGTTTTCCCCATGTTTACTGGAGCTAGTGACTGATTCACATATAAATATAATACATATAAAAACTACAATTCCCATCAGCCCCTGTTTCTGCCATGCATAAGACATCCGTGTGCTATAAGACCGGGTATATACACTACACTCTAACACACACCAGCACAGCAGCGCTTTTATTATATGACGTCACCAAGGAACGCCCACATCAACCGTCACCTTCATGTGGGTGGTGACTTCTTCTCGCATTGACCAATCAGTAACAGGGTAGGAGGAGCTACCGTAGAAGAATGGTGTAGTGCGCTTGCGCAGTATGTAAACATGTCTGCCATCACTCTCCACATGGGAAGTGTATATTGAGAACTGGGATTTGTTGGCAAGTGCCGGGTTTACCCTGTAATTCCTGTCCAGGCTTTGGAAGAAGGTGAGTATTAATAACGGCAGCCACTGATGGCGCTGTGTTTAGATGAAAGAGGGGATGATTGGTTAGTATGTGATTTATGGTGTCTGATCTGTCCCGGGGGTCTCAGCATTTGGGTACATGTGATTGTTAGTGGAGATGTCACTATGTCAGAAAGTGGGCTATGGCTTTTAAACACTGCAGACAGCACTATACACAGACACACACGCTTTTAAACACTGCAAACAGAACTATGGTATAACATAACAAGTGTGTGTGTATATATATGGGTTTTTGTTGCAGTCACTTATCACCTAATCCAGAGTTTCCCAAACCCAGTCCTCAGGGCTCCACAACATTGCAGGTTTTCCATATCTCCTTGCTGGAGCACAGGTGTATTCATTACTGACTGATACATTGTAACAGATCCACAGGTGGTCCTAATTATGTCACATGTGATCCAGAAAACCTGCACTGTTGGGGAGCCCCGAGGACTGGGTTTGGGAAACCCTGGTACTCTTAATATATTCTAATAATCATGGACCATGTGGATACAAAGAATAATATAATTTTGTGTTTCACACTGAAAACAAAATATAGGACTAAAAATGTCATGATGTCCCTATAGAGTGATATCCACAGATTTTATTGTTGTTGCGGCAATGATAGGAATTAATCCAGCATTTAGATAAAATAATGAAGACTACTGGAGCCACTCAATTGATCTTGTTGGCTCTTAAATTCCATTGACTTTGTTAGGAATTACTCTCAAAAGTTAGACAGCAACACTAACAACATTTTATGTGCATTAACTGTCTGGCTTTTTTTCTGGGATTTATCCAGACTTGAATTAAACATTTATTTACAAAAAATGCAATTTGCAGAATTGCTGTGAACATTGGCATAAAATAGATATGGCACTCTATCATAGGTTAATTTTTAGAGAACTTGACCTTGCAATATTCATCATAGTGAAAGGTATGCATCCAGCCAGCTCAACTTTTGTTTTTTTAATCACTTAGCCTCTGCTAAAAATGTAATGCAAAAATATATCCCCCCCCCCCCCACTATTTAACTTATAGAGTCCAGCTAAAAAAAAAAACAAAAACAAAGAAACAAGCATGCATGATATAAAGGTACTCCACACATTAGAGTTGAAGATCTGATAATATCTAATAATACTTAATAAAAATATAATTATATCGGTGTTATGCTCAGTTTATCCAGCAGGTAGAGCTGCTACTCCAGAGATTTTGTATAATGGGATCAGTTGAATTGCCCATTCATATTACATAACCGTGTTTTTATTCAATTTGTATGAAACTGAATATTGGACACTAGTTTCTGTGAAGGGCATTTTAGAATATAAAATGTTGAGGCTCCGTTGTCTCATATCTTACTGACAGTTACGTTTTTTTAAAAAAAAACCTTTAAAAGTCAATTTTCTTGCTGAACCACTTGTATATCTTTTTGTTAGATACAAACTCAATTAAGAATGATGAGCTGAGGTGCATTATTGCGGCACAAAAGATGCAGGGTTGGATGCAAAACTGCTGTTAATGAACTTGCCACCTTTCTTAAAATGCTGCCCATATAAAGCAATAACACACCCTCTCTTCATTTGATCCCACAAATGAAGAGGAATTTTCTACTCTCATCTTCCTACTCTACCTCCCGTCCTCTTGATCCCGTACCCTCATGAATTAGTAGGTCCCTGTCTCATGTGCTCACTCCACCTCTAACTAAAATCTGTAATCTATCTCTCTCTACTGGTATCTTTCCATCACTATTCAAGCACGCAGTGATTACTCATATTCTAAAACAACTAAATTCTGACCCAAACTCCCTGAAATTACCGCCCCAACTCTCAGCTCCCATGCCCCTTCCAAAACTCCACAGAGACTGCGCTGACCAAGGTTGTCAATGATCTGAACACCGCTAAAACTAAAGGTGATTACTCTCTTCTAAGGCTCCTGGATTTCTCTGCTGCATTCGACACTGTTGACCACTCTCTCCTCATACAGACGCTACAATCCCTAGGTCTTCAAGACACTGTCCTATCCTGGTTCTCATCGTACCTAGCTAATCGCTCTGTCAGTGTTAATTTCTCTGGGACAACCTCCACTCCACTTCCCCTATCAGTTGGAGTACCACAAGGCTCAGTCCTAGGTCCTCTGCTATTCTCTATCTACACCACTTCTCTAGGAAAACTAATAAGCTCCTTTGGATTTCAGTATCATCTCTATGCGGATGATACACAAATCTATCTATCCTCTGCCGATCTTTCACCATCTGTGTTGTCTCGCGTTACTGTCTTTCTGTTATTTCATCTTGGATGTCCTCTCGCCAACTCAAACTCAGTCTTTCAAAAACAGAATTCATAATATTCCCACCCCACAATAGAAGCTTCCTGCCTTACATTTCTATTTCTGTTGACAGGACCATAAATTCCACCCTGCAAGCTTGCTGCCTAGGTGTAATCCTTGACTCGCAACTATCCTTTGTTCCCCACATCATGCTGCATATACCTAAAAAACATTTCCAGAATACGTACATATCTCACACATCATCTCCCGCATTGACTATTGTAATTCTCTCCTTACTGGTCATCCCAAAATCAGAAACGAGCCCCTACAATCTATTTTGCATGCAGCAGCTAGATTGATTTTCCTTTAAAAATCGTTTTACATCTGCTGAGTCACTCTGTCTCTACGTTGGTTACCTGTTTTTCAACGAATTCAATATAAAATTCTTCTAACATACAAGGGCATCAGCAAAATTGCACCGACTTACATCTCCTCACTTGTCTCAAAATATCTCCCAACTCAACACCTTCATTCTGCACAAGATCTGCGTCTCTTCTACTCTCATCACTTCCTCCGAATTCTCAGTTACAGGACTTTTTTTGGGCTGCACTCACCATATGGAATTCACTCCCACGCACCACAAGACTTTCCTCTAGTCTTCAAACTTTCAAGTGTTCTCTGAAAATGCACCTCTTCAGACAAGCTTATAGTATTCCTCTACCACCCTCTTAAGCTCCCTAGGTTACCCTATTACCACCCTCTACACAGCTAACACAATACAACAACCCTCTGACCAACATAGTTGTGTGACTGAGCATACGGCCCACTAAATACTTTGCAACATTTGCATTCTAGCTGAACAAATATTCAATATGATGTAACACTTACCCTTGTGTATCAAGCCATTGTCCCATAGATTGTAAGCTTGCAAGCAGGGCCTTCTTACCTCTACGTATGTATGTATTACCCAGTATTGATGTATTACTGTTTCTTCCCAGTTGTAAAGCGCTACGGAATCTGCTGGCGCTATATACATTTTTGATGATGCCCTTTGCCTCATGGTCACTCTTATGCACTTCACAAACTGTGATTGTAGTCCAGTAGAGTAAAAAGTGACAGGCCTGTGAGATTCAGTGTGAAGAGTCATTGATGCAAGAACTGCAGCTCCACCATTTGGATAGGATATGTCAATGTAAAATATGGGCTCTGTATATTTGAAAACTGACACTTCGTTTTATCATTTGATTGCTGGTTTAACCCATAACTGGTTAAGAAGACCACACCATTGTCAAGTATCAACAAAAAAAAAGAGAGAAAATAAAATTCTGAGTGGGCTACGTACAGACTGGCGTTAAACTGCTGCATATGGTTATCTGCAGTGTGTGTGTGTTTCCCCCCCCATCTCTTCGCTTGATCAGAGCTAGTCGTAGACACAGTGAGATGTGGTCAAGAAGCATCTACCTATGCATATGGCTTGTTCAAGATAACTTCCTGTTTTGTTACATAGTTTGAATGCAATTGTAAAAGCCTATTAAACACATACATAAATGCAGTGTCTCTGATGTGTGATTGCTAATGCCAGACAGGGTGGTTTGAGTATTTCGTAATCTGCTGATTTTCCTGGAATTTTCACACACGAGTGTCGATAGTTTATAGAGAACGGTGCTCAAGTAAAAAAATAAATATCCAACTAATGGCAGTTCAGTGGGCGAGAACACCTCATTACTGAGAGCGGTCAAGAGGGTAATGCCCAGATTGGTTCAAGCTGACAAGAGGGCGTTTGCAGAAGAGCCTCTCTGAAAGCTAAGGTGGTAGTGCGTTCAGAGATGCTCTTCTGCAAACAGATTGAACCTTGAAGTTCATAGCCTACAGCAGGGGAAGATCACATCAGGTTCCACTCCCGTCGGTGAAGACTTTGGTAAACCAACCGAACTAGAAAAGAAAAGTCTTATTGATAATATGTAAAGTAATGTGTGTGATTGAATGTGGGTGAACCCCTCGGAAGCAATATAATAATCTATACATATAAAATGGATAAGAGAAATAACGTCCGTAAAGGAGAGACACTACAGGAGTTACTAGCACTACCCTGGAGTATATTTCCTTTGTGGTAATTCTTTTCTTCTTGTCCATTTTATTCCACTCCTGTCAGCTAAGAAGAGGAAACATAGGCTACAGTGGGCACAGGCTCGCCAAAACTGGACACTTGAAGATTTGAAAAACTTTACTGGTCTGACAAGCCTCGATTTTTGCTGTGAAAAGCAGACGGTAAGGTCAGAATTTGGCATAAACACAACCAATCCATGGATCCATCCTGCCTTGGCTCAATGATGCTGGGTGGTGGTGTGTGATGGCGTGGGAGATATTTCTTGAGCACCGTTTTAAATGCCGCAGCCTACCTGAGTAATGTTGGTGACCATGTGCATCCCTTTATGGTCAGTCTACCCCTCTTTTTATGGTTCCTCCAACAGAGTTTTGTGGCCTCCACAATCATCAGGGGATCAATGTATTAACTTCCGATTTTTGCAAGTCACCGCTATTCAGTGAGTTTGCATTACAAATTTAAAGCGCCAATACCTTTAAAGCCATTGACTCTTTAAATTTTCACTGCAAATACAGTGTAGCGGCAACTTTCAAAAATCGGAAGTTAATACATTTACCCCAGATCTCAATCCAATAGAGCACCTTTTGAGATGTGTTGGAAGGAACGGGGGTGGGGGGGGGATTCATACTTGAATGTGCAGCCGACAAATTTGCTGCAACTCTGTGATGCTATCATGCCAATGTGTTCCAGCACCTTGTTGAATACATGCCACAAAAAAAATAAAAGGGTGGTCCTATCCAGAACTAGAAGGGTGTATCTAATAAAGTGGCCCCTGCATGTATGTTCCTTGTCACAGATTAATGTACCTTTTATTGTGCCTTTATTTCCTAGACATTGGCTTTGTAAACGTTTGTCATGTAATGCTGTTGCAAGATATGAGGTCCTTTTGACTTCAGCATTGCTGGACAGATTCTGCACACAAGCTACTCCGCATCTTGTCACGTCGGAGCTACTCAACCGAGGTTATATAGGGGATATACTCTCTGTAAATTAAATGAATATTAGAAGTCACCTCGAAATTCTGTGACCATACAAAAGCATGTGGCAGCATTTTTCTATAGGTCACAGAAAACAGGTGACTTCTAAGATCTGTAATAACCTTCTTGGTTATTGGTGCTTTATTCCTTATAATATATCTAGTTACACAGATGTGCGACTTTTTTTTTTAAATTGATATATCTTTCACTTTCCAATGCGCTACCCTATATTACTATGCCTGACAACGGATGCGCTTAGTGCTTTCTTTTAGCTGCAAATGCATGGCTGAGGCAAACCTCTTTATTATTTAACTTGACCAGAAAAAAAATTTGAAAAATTAGACGGGCCTAAACTACAATGTGATGTTTGTTCTCTGCTTTTATAAATGCGAAAAGAAGGTGAAGTCTATATATTTTTTTTTTCTTTTTAGAACCCAGAAATTCACAGTGCACAGACTGACCTCTAAGAGAAGAATTTCGTACGGAAACAACAAAAGCCTGTCTGAATCATTCACCTTCGTTTGAGAATTCCTTGTGTGCTTTTATTAGGAAGATCTCCTATTTCCTGTCTCTCTGATGCTAACCAAATAGATCTTACAGGTCTGTCTGCGATGCTTGCAAACCATTTCCTGTTCTATTAAGGAAGAGCTTGGCGCCTGCAGTTTTGAAGTTAAAATCTTGTTTAGATGACTCTTGTCGAGATTCCAGTGAATATGCTTTTCTTTCTTTTTTTTCCTTTTTCTTTCTGCAGATTATTTTCATGGCCGCAATATATAGCTCTAACAGTAGCATTTTATTTAAATTTAACAAGCATTTTTCAAGCCCAGCTTCTTTGGAGAACAGGAAAGAACAATTTACACACTTGCTACATGTTATTCATAAGAATTTTTTTTTTTTCATGAACTGAAAATTTAAACTCGTACTTCCTTATAAATCCTGCCCCTCCCGTTTACTTGAAGTGAAGAATCTGAATTGAAGATTTTTTTTCTGTCCGAATCTGTGGACGGCTTGCAGTATGCTCAAAAGTGGGAAGCCAGATCTCTGATAGAGGTCATGCGAATGCCCCTTCGCTATACAAAGTGGGTAGAATGTACTAAGAATGGGTGGGCTAAAATTGGCTGTGAATAAATGTTACTTTCCATACCTCCTTTAATAAAGTTCTTTTCCCTGTAAAACATTTCGGAGCTAGGAAAATAAAATGACTCGGTATTTGTATAGTTCGTGTTATTTTAGTGTGCCACGGTTGGCAACGAAGTCTATGCAGAGTATGTAGTATTAGTGGTTCAGTGGTAAAATTCTCGCCTACCACACGGGAGGCCCGGGTTGGATTCCCTTCCAGTGCAACTCTGTTTTTGGCAGCACGGTGGCTTAGTGGTTAGCACTTCTGCCTCACAGTACTTGGATCATGTGTTCGATTCCTGACCATGGCTTTCTGTGTGCAGTTTGTATGTTCTCCCCGTGTTTACGTGGGCTTCCTCCGGGCGCTCTGGTTTCCTTCCACACTCCAAAAACATAGTGATAGGTTAATTGACTGCTATCAAATTGACCCTAGTCTGTGTGTGTGTGTGTGTGTGTGTGTGTGTGTGTGTGTGTGTGTTAGGGAATTTAGACTAAACTCTAATGACTAAGGGACTGATGTGAGTGAGTTCTCTGTACAGCGCTGCGGAATTAGTGGCGCTGTATAAATAGCTGATGATGATTTGGTTCTGAACTGCCCATCCAGCAGTTATCTGTAAGTAAATACAGGGGGTTGTCCGAGCATCTTATCCTTGATTCCCTCCAGATAATAAATATTTGTGCTACTCTTGCTGTATGGGCTATGTAGCAATGGTGCTTTTCAAGATGGCGACATTTCTCCCAATACAGCTGCCCAAAGCCATCATGAATTTAATATGAACACCCTCATCTTCCTGGGATAGCACTCAATCCATCTCTGTGGCTTAAATCGCTCTCCTCTATCCATTTATTCTGTCAGGAGCCAACTGACAGGAATCTCTTATGGCCACTGGCATTAAAATGATGCATTCTGACCACACGTAGACGGATGTTTAAAATAAAAAATCTTTGTATCCAAGGAAACCATACATATTTGCTTTTTTCGTGTGTTAATTAAGACTGTCCTATTCACCTTCAATTTATGTTTAAACCCCCCCACCCAAAAAAAAGTGTATTGGCTTAGTGACTATATTTATTTCAGGATATTGGAATCATATATGCTACTTTCCCCGGTCATTGCATACTCCTTTAGTTAGGAATATAGGCTGGCTTGGTTTAATCTCTGCACAACATGTGGATTATCCTTAATCTGCCTGGCCTCGGGTTTACAAATCTCAATGTCACACACAGATTGCTATTGCATCCTGTTTTTCTCTGGCAGTCTATTCACACATCAAAAGAAATCATTGGATCCTGTATCTCTGGGGTAGAAATACTGATCTTTTAACATGAGTTTGTGTCCCCCTGTGTAAATTGCAGTGGCTTGGCACAAATGTGAACGTAATGGCTGATATCCCTTACTTTATCTTTCCAGAGCAATTGCCTTTCGTTCCTGGCAGTTGCACGCAGTTCTCGTCACCTGCCCGGCGCAGAAATCTTCAGACTGGTTAGATAGGCTGAACAGATAAAGAAAGGCCTGAAATGTTATATGTAATGCATACTGTGAGAGTCTATCATTAGATTCAGTGTCACCCAGTGCTGACCTGACACTGGCTCAGAGCCCGGCCGTTTCCTAAGGTTGCGTTACTCAAATTTCACGGCAAAAAGCTGCTAATCAAGCACACTTAGCGAATATAATCTGACCAGGTATTTAAGAGCTATAATAAACAGAGTGCAACAGTAAGCTATGATACAGTTCAGATATTGCAGTCAAGTTTTAGTAGATTTATTGACAAGGTTGTATTTACAATATAGGCAAACTAGACGCATGCAAAGGGGTAGCAAAGAAATGGGTTTATTTTCACTATATTTGTTTTCCCTTTTATTGCTAGTTCTGTTTTGTTTTTGTTTTTTTGTCTACTTTTTTAGATTAGTATTGGGTAGTGGGGCATAAGTATATTTGGTAATTTTATACTGTATTTACTCATTTCAAGGGTAGCACCAACTGTAAATAGGTTCATGTATCTGACCATTATTACGTAAATCCCACCTTTTCCTTTCCCAAAATTTTTTGCAAACATTAAAATGAAAACTTTGCATTCGACTTATTTAACAGTTGGAATCAGTGGTGTGGAATTTCATATCTTATTGTCTGGTTTTGGAACCACTTGAATGGGGTTTGGCAAATCCAATTCAATATGTTTATCCGCTCCTACTCTACCATTGTTTGTTTTACAGGGGGCAATCTCAGGGCATTAACCCCGTTTCTCCTCCGCTCTGTGTTTGGGAGCCGAACAGAGGAGATAGAAGCTCGTCTAGAGATCATAGATCTCTACGGAGACACGTCTGTGCTGTCGTGGCAAGTTGGACACCAAAGCAGGGAAGGAGCATGTTTGACTTTCCTCGCTCCCTGTTCCGGCATCCACTGCTCAGAGGTTTAAAATTGACTCTGAAAAAAAAGATATAATATATATATTTTTATTTTTTTTATTTTTTTTTTACTTGCAATAGATGCGCTATTCATTGCAAATTTTGGTGGCTATAACTGGCCCATGCCTATCTGACTTATTTTTTTCCCCTGCTAATTCTAAACCCATTTAGATGTGAGCATAATCTTTCCTAATCCACTAAAAGCGTTTACACCTTACACAGTTTATTTAATAGATTTTAGTGTAGTTTTTGTTCTTGGTCTGTATGTATAATATCCCCAGAGACCAGCACTGCTGCATTAATTTCCCAGTGCAGCATATTGTGAGCAAAAAAACGCTACCCCTGTTTTGCATTGCAGGCATGTTTGTATGATGGTGTGATTTGTGAAATGAATTTCATGTATGAATTCCCAGAAAGTTATTGGAATGCCTCTAGTAAAATTTTCACACCACTCAAGGAAGTCTGTCTTCTCATTACAACAAATTTGTGCACTTGTAGGTTCTCTTGTTAATCTTTGTACAAGAACAGTGAGTTTCCAGGGTATAATATATATTTGCTTACATGCAGCTTTTATCCTGACAGCTAAAACACTCAACAAATAGGTCTAGCAATTATGTATTTAACTTCCTTCTTTTTTTTTTTTCTTTCTTTTCTCTGTGTGTGTATATTGTATTGCAGTAGAATAAGTTAAAACACACAATTGATCCCCTTCTGAAATAATTGTCAGTAATGATTGTATATATATCTGTGAGACAAGTCGATTTAGCTTTTCACATTTTGACTAATACGCTAGTTTTAAAGGGGAAGAGTATTTACACCTCCTGACATGCAGAGTTGCGCGGGTTGGCTTTAAACCAGACCTGTCCAACCTGCGGCCCTCCAGATGTTCTGAAACTACAAGCCCCAGCATGCTTTGCCAGTAAACAACCAGTTGATAGCTGGAAGGGCATGCTGGGACTTGTAGTTTCACAACACCTGGAGGGCCGCAGGTTGGACAGGCCTGCTTTAAACCATATACTGGCTACTGATGCTTGTAAAGTTTTGCAAGTGTAACTGTTTCAAAATAATGCACTGTTGTCCAATACTGATTAGCTCTTGAGGCATTTTATTTTGGTATTGGTACACAAACCATGATAACTACTATTTAATTTTAATGGTATTTTTTTTTCTAGGTCTCTCTACTGCAAGAGGAAGCAAAGAACTTTTATGTTTCATAATGGAAGGTATAGAACAATCGCTTTCGCATCTTCACATAGCAAAGCGTTCATCTATAAAAGACAGCACAGCTTACATACTTGACATTGATGTGTCTAAATCGGTGGAGGAACAAAACAATCAGACAATTGCAATATTATGTTCGGATAAATCCATTAAATTATATCGCAAGGAAACCATGACCTGTCTTCAGGAATTTAATGCACATCCTGCTGTGCTGAGTGGCGTTCGCTTTTCCAACTCCAATCACAACCTGTTGTATTCTGCTTGCAGCGACGCTACTGTAAAACTGTGGGATGCACGAGTAATTGGTACAGGAGCTGTTCAGGTATATAATGGTTACCCATCTAATGTTTTCATCAGCCTTGATATCAGCTGTAACGACCTTGTTGTCTGTGCCGGCACAGAAAAAGTAGAAGACGACTCCTTTCTGGTCTTCTGGGACGCAAGATATAGCTCAGACACAAAATCTAAAGAACCTCTTGGAGTTTATTCAGAGTCTCACAATGATGACGTCACTCAGGTGCGCTTTCATCCAACCAATCCGAGCCTGGTAGCATCTGGTTCCACAGACGGCCTTGTTAATGTGTTTGATATAAATAAAGATAATGAAGACGATGCGTTGACTTCCACTTGCAATTCTGATTCCTCTGTGAACGTTATTGGATGGGCAGGAAAGGATTATAAGCAGGTGTATTGCCTGACGCACGATGAAGGTTTCTGTTGGTGGGACCTTGCGCAGGTGGACACCGAGGAACCCATTACACTTTGTAAAGTGGAGGATATGAGGGAAAAAGTTAGTGCTTGTCCCATTGACTATCTCATTGGGGGCCTATACCTTGAGAAAAAGGATTCTTTGTTACTTGTTGGAGGGTCTCACTCTGGTAACATCAACCTTCTAAACTGTGATTTTGAGAGAGTGACGCATTTGAAAGCTCTACAAGGTGGGCACTCGGCGACCGTGCGTTCGTTCTGCTGGAGTGTGGACGACGACTCTTTGCTAACTGGTGGGGAAGACGCACAGCTGTTGTTATGGAAACCAAAAGTCAAGGACTCCTCGCCTAAAAAGAGAGACCACCAGAAAATGGCTTCCTCCTTGCAGCAGAGCGTTAGAGTGCACAACACCAAATCTCACTCCTCCGGGAAAAAAGAACGTGCTGAGTGTTGACTCTTTACAATCATGTTTTTACTGATATTTTTTAAAGTGGTCTATCATAATGTTCTTTTATTTAAAAGGACATTTATATTCAACATTCTGTATAGTTTTAAAATAAGTGTTCCACGTTAAGAAGCTTTAAATATATACTCTCCTTTCCAATTAATAGTACATACGGTAGATGGAGGTTCCTCCCTTGGAATGCCCACAACTCACTGTTTTAGCAGTCTCCCAGGGCGCACATAGCTGGGTCCTTGATCGATCACCTGTAGGTGCTTCTCTGCTCTCTGTAGTAGAGAGATGAAGCACAGCGGCTCTAATACTTTCAGTTTTAGATGATGTGTCGGATCTCCCCTGTTCCAGAGATGACCGGTAGAGTTTCTGGCTATATGTGCTTGAGAAGGGGGTCACATGGGAGGGCCTCCTACATAAGTGCTATTTTTGGGAAGGTAGATGTTTTAACTAATAGTAGAAATTCCCCTTTTAAAATTGTTTCCACATAACCTTTAGAAATGTATAATTGATAGCTATTGTGTGTGGATATCATTTTGCCCAATAAGTCTCGGCTTTTACTATTTTATTGGCGCTACAGCTGTGTTATACTGGTTGCTTCTCTCCCTTAATGTCAATGGCTTGTTACTTTCCACTATGCTGCAAACAGGTACTTTACTAACTATCTAATAATGTCTATAGGATGACTCTGGATTCATGGGTGAATAGAGCAAGAGATGTGGTTACTGCAGATGTTCTGTACAGACACAATGGACCTGCTCACACAGTGGTCTCAATTCAGTAACTTGGAGATGACGTATTCACTTGATGATTCACTTTTGTACCATTGATAACTGGATAGAACTCTACACTAAAGAGCATAAACAACATTTATTTTTCATGATGGTGTCCAATAAAGAAAATGCTTAATAATAACTTGAATGTTTATTGTGTGCTCAGGATCACCCCTGCAATATAGTGGCCAAAATACATGCATCTTTGAGTCTGCTTTTGTGTGCAGCTAGGGTAGACTGTAACGTGTTCAGTAAGTGCACAATATTTCAACACAGACAATGCTTACGTAGAGGCTGACGCTGGACAGAGGAGATCGGCAAATCTAATAATCAGAGTTGTGTGTATTTAAAATCTTGTAAAGTGATGCAATGTTTTCTCGTCACTAAAACGTCTGCAAATGAACCCACTACTATACTGATGTACATGCTGTGTCATAAGTTTCTATTCCCAAATAGAGAACCGGCATGTAAACTATATGGAGAAATACTTGGAAGAAATTAATTTTTTTAAAGTAGTTGTTAGTTATAGTTCTTGTGACTTGGTAACGAATTGTTAAAATATTCTATTTTTAAAGAAACTATTAACATAAAGCATGTATTTTATATAATTATTGAATGTTTTTATTAATCTGCACCTGTTCGGTAGACTCAGTGCAGGCAGAACTTTTGGGAGGATGCTGTCTGTCCGCAGGCCCCAGTCCATTGTACTTATGTTACAGTGATGTCACTGGTTCCTAATGAATTCATTGGCTGCGTTCTCATGACTTCAGCACACCGTATGGGTCCATGCCTTTGTGGTCACCTGTTCCTAAAGGCATTTTTAAGTAAAATGTTAATTTATTAAAAGCCTAACGCAGGAGATTTCGGAGACCCCATAATAGGCGATGGGGACTCCGTCTGAAGATGGCGTTAGCCATTCAATAGGGGGAGAGCATTGCGTTAGAGGGATCTGCACCGCAGCTTATCTGCTCTCTTCTCCAGTTATAATTGCAAAATGGCTCTACGCATGCGTGACCTTAGGTCAGAGACAACGGGAATTTTAAGGTAAGTGAATTCATTGCCGGGAGAGCTTCCTATCAGATGTGCTGTCAGGATGACTTTTTAAAATAAATTAATCCGTAAAATATCATCTGTTATTGTTGCGATGGCAGATGATAATAAATTGGACAAGACCCTGTTAATTAATAAATAGGCCCTTTAGCCTAAAACATATGATTTGTGCCAGAAATACATATTTGTCTTGAAAATCCCAGGTGATTGAGTATGTTTACAGAGAGCAGGCACCCATGAGTGGGCCTCAATGTAAAAAAAAAAAAAAAAAAAAAGTGAGTCTGGTAAAATAAATTACTTCTATGTACAGTGGTGCAGAGAGATGTGGCTGAATTTGTAGCATGCAGACATAGGAGAGAGTACTACCTGCAAAGACGGGAGAACAATGGTGGTGCTTCAGACTGGCTGTTTGTCACTTCATTTACTGAAAGCCTTTTTATATATATTTTTATATAAATATTTGACAAAGCTTTCAAAATAGGTTAGAACCTTTTACAAACATATTTAATGTGTACATGTTTTAAAAGCTACAGCTTTGATATTTATCTTTCTACAGTAATGTATAACTCCTGGAACTCTCTGAATTTACAGTTTTGGGTAAATGAACCTTTAAAACAGGCATTATAAAGTAGTACAGTACTCGCCTTTATATAACAGATGCGTCTGAAGCGTTGCCTGTTCAGTCTTTCCAAATGTCTGGCAATAAAACAGAAAAATTATGTATTCTTGGTTACTTATTTTACTGCTCACCCCCTATATAGTAGTTTTACCAACTCATTTAGGAAGGGTTGCTATTAGACAATGCTAAAGTAACAGGTGAGTGAGGTGCTTCTTCTCACATCAGCCAATTGTTGGTAGCCCCACCCTCTTGTCCAGCCCTCAATAATTACCCCTATACTATGAGAGCCAATGTGAGACGAGAGGGAGCTGAGAAAAGCAATATTTGCTATTTTTAAATGGAAAATAAGTTTAAATACACTTGTTGCCTAAACAGAATGGAGGCAGCCATTTTTAAGCTGATCCAACAATCAGAATGCAGCCAATCAATTCAGACAAAAATAGTGACATCACTGAATCACCCAATCAATTTCTTCTGAATTGACTAGTTGCATTCCCGCAGATGTTAGCTCAGACTCAAAAATGCCTGCCTCTTTTCTCTATAGGTGGAGGCATAACCCAATGTTCACACTACTGGAAAGGAACTTTAAAGCAACAATATGTACTGTAAGTGTTCAGGAAAACATGGAACGATATTACTCAGTAAAAAAAAAAAAAAAATCCAATTTCTTCTGTATATATACACATGTACTGACCTAATGTCAGAATTCTAATTGATTATTTCTATTAAACTTCAGCATGTAGGAACTGCTTGATGTAGGTTTTCCCTGTGTTTGTGCGGTTTCCCACTGTGTGCTCTGGTTTCCTCCTACACTCCAGAAACATAAGGTTAGGTCAATTGGCTTATGACAAAATATACACTCGTGTGTGGTAGGAATGGATGTGAATGATACAATATTCTTTGCAACGTGCTGCATAATATGTTCACTCTACTAATAAACAATAGTGCCATTCCGTACTAGAAACCTGTACCAATTAGCTCACACAACCAAGCATAAACCTGGTTGTGTGATTATGTTTTCAGATCAGTGGAATGCTGTTACTCATTCAGAATATAATTAAGGACAAGTTGACAGACCTTCACACCTGAATTTACCTTGATCCAATCACTTGTCTAAATATGACTCAGGTGTTTCCTGTCAGTGACTCATCTTATATGACTGACATGCGACATAACACAAGAATGCCTGTAATACATGTTTAACCCTTTACTCATAACATAAAATTGATGTCACTGTTGGCACCTTAGGTCAATTACCCATTGTCGTTAAGAAAACGCCAGTGGTATCACATGGCAAAATCATTAGCTTCTGGCATGCAGTGTGTAGGGGAGATGATGGAGAACACACCAATGTCCCCATTACGTTCACTTCAGTTACACGAGGACCAGAAAACAGTTTTTATGTTTGTTAATCAACTGATCTCTATAATTGTGTATTAGATATATTTATATTCTTACTCGCTGCCCTCAGGGTACTATTGGTTTTGTTACATTGATGCTTAAGGGAAGACTGTGCAAAAGGCAATAACTATAACCATGTTACATAAGAAAGGAATTTAAAGGGTATAGCCTCAATATAAAATATATTTGGTGCATAAAACTGTATATAAATAAAGGTCCACTCTGTCTTTTTTTTTTGTTAATCTAATTTTTCATCTGAGTTTAAGATTTGCAAAGCTTTTAATTTGTTTTGTTTTTTGCTCCCTTACGCTTGAATACAAGTTTCTAAACTACCACCTACTTGCAGTACAATTATTTATAGCCTCACACCCTGAAATATCAGGCATAATGAAAATTGTGCTGGTGAGAGGTTGACTAGTCAAAACAAAACAAAGCAGTAGTTCTTAAGATAAGAAAAACATGTTGGGTGACAAGGTTACATCCAATGAGATCTCTGTTTCAAAACTACCAAATTGGGCCCACAGTTACATAGCCCCCTTGATCAATCACAATGTTCAAAAGCTGTTCCTTTATTACTGGGAAGAATGAAAAACTGATCTGGTCTATATTATCCTGAACTGGAATTATTGAGCACAGTCTTGTCATTGTGATCCAGTTGACTGGTGCAAAGCACGTGTCCACTAAATTGGTCACAGATCTGGTTATTTGACAATGGGCATAAGCAACAGGCCGCAACAGCATGTGGGCAGCTTTAAATGTAATCAAGAAATGGGTAAACATGCACGTTTAACTTTTTTTCTATTTACAGTTCTTGGAAGTATACACTGATCAGCCACACCATTAAACTGCCTGCCTAATATAGTATAGGCCCTGATCGTGCCACCAAAACAGCTCTGACCTCTCGAGGCATAGACTCCACAAGACCTCTGAAGGTGTCCTGTGATGTTTGCCACCAAGATGTTAGCAGCAGATCCTTTAAGTTGTGAAGTGGAGCCTTCATAGTTCTGACTTGTTTTTCCAGCACATACCACAGATACTTGATTGGATTGAGATCTGGGGAATTTGGAGACCTAGTCAACACCTTGAACTGTTTGTCATGTTCCTTAAACCATTCCTGAACAATTTTTGCAGTGTGGCATTGCACATTATCCTACTGAAAGAAGCCACTGCGATGAGGGAATAACATTGCCATGAAGGAGTGTACTTGGTCTGCAACAATGTTTAGGTAGGTGGTACGTTTCAAACTAACATCCAACATTGCCCAGAGCATCACACTGCCTCCACAGGCTTGCCCTCTTCCCATAGGGCATCCTGGTTCTATCTCTTCCACAGGTAAATGACACACATGCACCTGGTTGTCCACACAATGTAAAGAAAACTGGATTGATCAGACCAGGCCACCGTCGTCCACTGTTCCATGGTCCGGTTCTGGTGCTCATGTGCCCACTGTAGGCGCTTTTGGCGGTGGAAGGAATAACTCCAACGCACAATGTGTAACAGATGGAGTGAGATGGGTAAAATAGGAATTGGGAATGGTATATATGTACAGATCATATAGTAATACTTAATTTAGGTAATAAGGATGATTTATTCAGACCCTAACAAAACACCTCAAATAGGCATAACTATGAACAAGTGTATATAAGTAGTAAGCCAGTGGTTCCCAAACTTTTTCAGTTGGCGGCACCCTTAGTCGCCATAATTTTTTCAAGGCACCTCTCCAAAATAATTATAGAGCAGCCCTGGTTTTTAAGTATTTGAGTCAAAATAACGTAATAAGTATTTAGGTCAGGACAGAAATACTTAGTAAGTTGTTTGCAAAAATAATACACATAAATCCAAGGGAAAAGAAAATAATATTTTTAGATGTTTTTTTCAATTATATTTCTGTCAAAGAATATTTATAGAATATTTTATAGCTAATATTAAGAATAAGATCAAACAAAATAAAACATGTACAAAAATCATCACACTGTGCCCCTTTATCCACACACTGTCTGCCCCCTTCTTTATTCTTTTGCCCCTCCATTGCTGTTTCCTTTCACCTTCCCCTCCGTTTCTTTACTTACCATACTTGGCATTCTTTCTGAATATGTCGGGCGTGATGACGTCCTGACCGCTAGCAGATTGGTAAGAAGATAGAAGAAAGAAGGCCAAGTATGGTAAGTGAAAGGAAACAGCAGTGGAGGAGCAAAAGAATGAAGAAGGGGGCAGACATACTAGAGTGAAAATGGTATACAACAGAAAATGTTTGTGCACATAATGGATCATGTGCACATACAAGGTATAACTAATGAATAGAATATAAAAATACACTGATCAGAGGAATGCATAATGATGCGGGTAACAGTTATTTGCCATATGTGGCTAATGGAGTGTACCACTAGGTTGTGTAATACCCATGTGTGCATACAAAAGAATGACCTATAGTGCATTAGGTGTAGGCGAATTATCTATAATATAAATGCCTAGTGGCGTGTGTTAGTCTGTCTGTGTGTGGAAAAAATAAAACCAAGCTGCAGCGCCACCTGCTGGGCAGAGTTATACACTGACCTACTAAATTCTTAGTGTGTGTGGAAAAAAATTTTCAGAAAGGGCTGAAATTTGGTATATTAAGATGTTTTTAATTTGTTAATTTAATTTGTTAATTGTTAAAAGTGTTTATAAAGATTTAAAAAATATATATATATATTTCTTGAAGGAGAAGTGACAGTTTGGAGTGGTTGGTGGTTGCCGGGGGTGACAGAGTGAGAGGAGTGTGATACTCAGGACCGCTGAGAGAGATCCCTGTGTCTGGATAGACATCTGGATAGATGTGGCGATAAAGATGAAGGATGAGGTGATGGAGAAAAATGATGAGGTGGTGACATGTGGACAAAACCACGTTAAAAAAGGGCGTTTGCGTCGGGAAGTAACGCTCTTCCCCTGAGGAGGCCTGGCCTAGCCCCAAATGCATGACAAGAACCTTTTTAACACCTTAAGTAGCTTGATTTGACTAGAATGCATGAGTATCATGCACGGGTTAACTTGTATGGTATATAAGGGCAAAGAGAGAGAAGGCCTTACATAGGTACGGTATTCAGAAATGATATTGGGTTCACCATAAATTAATGACCACTACGGTCATCCTTTCAAAAACATCAGATTCTAGCTGTCATTTTGTAGAAAGTACTAAATAAACGAAAGCTAGAATCCGATTGGTTGCTATAGGCAACATCCCCACTTTTTCAAACCCGCAGTTTAGTAAATATACCCCTAAGTCTTTTAGCTTTTCTGTAGACAATTTCTAGTTTCTGAAGGAGAATATTTGACAGTTTGTTGACTTTCAGGAGGACAGGCCAATGTTTGTCGATAATCCTCACAAAATCTTTGGAGTTGTTACTGTACTGCATGATGAGGGTCAAATTGGACTCATCTCTGTTTTTAACATTTCTTTTACCTGACATGAGTAATTTCTCCCTATCAAGGTCAGGAGTATCATAATAGGCCTTATTAACTAATTATATGTAATATTTCATTCAAGGAATCTTTCAAGGATGTCTGAGTAATTTCTTCTAATCCTCTTAAATTGTCTCTTGGGGATATTCCTCAGCCGTGAACTGTGCTGTACTAGAGGCTGGTATCTTCGTAATAAAAGTATTTATTTTGAGACCATCCGTATAGATTTCGAGACCCAAAAACTCCACTTTTTGTTGACTATTGTGCGTTGTGAAGCCAAGGTTGAGGCTATTGGTGTTGATTTAATTGATGAAGGTAGTGAGGTCCTGTTTGGAGCCCCTGCAAACACCTAGCACATCGTCTATGTATCTGTACCAAAGGAGGACACCATTGGCAAAGGGGTTGTTGTTCCATATATGAATCTACACCTGGTGTGCAATGAATAGATTTGAATAACTTGGTGCAAATTTACTGCCCATTGCTGTTCCTTGGATCTGTTTGTGGCATTGTCTGTCAAACCAGAAGTAATTGTGCTCTACCACAAATTTGATTGCTTTTATGATAAGGTTAATTTGTGAGGTGGGAATGTTGGACTTGGTGGCAAGTATATGTTGAACATGTCTACAGCCAGCCTTGTTATCTAAAATTGTATAAGGAGACATTACATCACATGTGAAGAGTGTGTATTCTTTGTCCCAGGTGAGATTCTTAAGGACCCTCAATACATCGGAAGTATCCTTAAGATAAGTCCTGTTTGGTAACCCAGAGTTGTAGGAAATGGTCTATATATTCAGACAAGTTAGATGTGAGGGAGCCTATACTTGAGACTATAAGCCTACTTAGGGGGTTTTCTAGTGTCTTGTGTATCTCCGGTAGGCAGTATATGACCTGTGGTTTTGGATGTTTTCTCTGGAGGAATTCAAATTCATGTTTATTAATGATGCCCTCCTGTAGGGCTCCTGAAAAGAGTTTTAATAAGTCTCTATTGTAGGATGTAGTGGAGTCCTCATATGTGGTTCTATCCTCCAGTTGTCTTGTTAATTCTTGTTCGCAGTCTGATCTCAAGATCTGCCTGGTTGTGTGATTATGTATCTCAAGATCTGAATCAAGACCCTTGGGCTTAGCTGGCTTAGTAGACGAGAATTTGAAGCTGGGAGCCTTTAAGAATCTCCTGCTAATCTGGGCAAGTGGCACGGCTTCTGTGGATGCTGATGGCCTGAGACACAAACTCAGAACTGGAATCTGAGGCAGATAACTCAGGACTGGAATCGGTCACGGGACTCTCAGGACTGAGACCTGCACACACAGATTCACAGACCTGAAACCTGCTACAGGGAAATCAGAGCTGGAACGAACCACAGGAGACTCGGAACTGAGGACTGGTATCTGCAGCAGTGAACTCAGAACTGAAACCAGTCATGGACCACTCAGAACTAAGACCTGGAACTCACTACAGGGAACTCAGAGCTGACAGGAGATACTGCAGACAAGAAAAGAGCACTTGGTAATGCTAGTAGAATATACTGCAGACAGGACCAGCATCTGAGCCAGGAGACCTTCACCTACGTATGAGAGTTGTTCTGGCTATGTGCAACCAGCAGCTCCTGGTTTAAGGAGATAGGCTGGCTAAATTATGTGACTGGAGTACTGGAGGCTGATTGGTCAGAATGGATCATGTGATGCAATCAAAGATGACTTTTCTTGGATGGTCTTCTTTTCAAGATGACCTTTCTTGGACCACATTTGGTAGGTACTAACCACCCCACAAGACCTGCTGTTTTGGAGATGCTTTGACCCAGTTGTCTAACCCCAATTTGGCAAAGTTGCTTAGTTACTTACGCTTGCCCATTTTTCCTGCTTTCAACACTTCAACTGCAAGAACTGACTGTTCACTTGCAGCCTGATATATTCCACCCATTGACAACTTTCATTGTAACAAGATAAACAATGTTATTCACTTCACTTGTCAGTGGTTTTAATGTTGTGGCTAATCGCTATTCTGCAAGGTCGACCACATTTACATTTAAACGCAAAAGCTGGTAGAGAACCACATGAAATATATAGTAGGATCTCTTACTAAGAGTTCAAATACACTTGCAGTTAGCTGCATCCACCATAAGCAGGCTGTAGCTAGAATGCAAGGTATTGTAAACATATTTGATATTGCTGGTAAGTGCATATTCTATACTATTTAAGGATTATTTACCAACATTGTTCAAAAGGTGCAAATTTGCACTAAACATAACGCTTTCATCTGGCTAGTGAATGTTAGAGAATAATAGCAACTGTCTCATTGGTGGTTTTAGTACAAAATTAATTTGTGCATCTCAGGCACTTTCTGCATTTTTAGTTTGGTGTCAGTGAGTACATAATGTTATAAGTGCTCGAGGTGGAAATTTAGAAGTATCGGTATGGAAAACGTAAGTTGATGGAATTTGATAAGTTTTACAGCGAAGACAGGAGAAGTCGCGGTATGGTATACCGCTGTATACACCCCAACTTCCACCAGACGTTTACCATAAAGATTAGTGGGAAATGGCTTGTCTTATAGCGTCTCACCATACACAAATCTCGTATTAAACCTAATCCTATTCTAATGAATTTGATTTTATATTTACCGTTACAAATGAATAAAAGTAGTTTAATTGAATTTTACCATTTACCTTAATTGGAAAATTAGTCTACACTTACCTGCACACACAGACAAAAAAAAAGACTAATTTTTTCCTCAAGTGACCAGTCAACTAGATATTGGGTAAGAGGTTTATCCTTATTTTTTTCTGACTTTATTTGAGGCAATATACTACTGGATAAAGTAGACAAACTGTTATAAAGATCTCCCTACTTTCTAATGTGAACAAGTGCATACTACTACATTTGAACTGTTGGGACTTTAAGGATATTAACTGCACACTTGAGACTTCTTTTATATCCATTTATATTATCTGAAGACACTGACAACTATAGAACAGAGGTGTCTAAATTCAGTCCTCAAGGGCTATTAACAGTTCATGTTTTCAGGATTTCTTTGATCATGCACATGTAAGTTAATATATTTGGCTGGGTCAGTAATTATCCATCCCACTTGTTTCTATAGACAAAAAATCCTGAAAATATGAACAAGTGGTAGCCCTTGAGGACTGAGTTTGGACACCTCTGGTATAGAACATTAATTTTAGCACTATACAATTACATTGTTATTACACACACATCATTGAGCTATTTCGCATATACGTTAGGTGAAACGCTGGTTAGCATTTTTTTCAATATTATTGTCAAACACTGGCTTGACTTGTTATTTACAAAAAGGTTACCTAAAACAAGCATATGAGAAATTAGTATTTAATATTAAAGGTGCACTCCTAGTTAAACATTAAAGCTTAACTGAGCTGCTCCAGGAACTACACACTTAAAACAGTTTTTCCCATCGCTTCGGCATTCTGTGCTATAGCAGAAGCCTTTGCTGTGTTCACAGCCTATGAGGTTGTGATTGTGCGGACAAAAGAAAGCCACAAACACAGACCTTGTGGCTTCTTATTATTCTGACCACACAACCCCATTTTCAGCAGCCACTTTTTAAAGGCAATTTAAATTACTCCACTACCCAGGAGTGCTCCTCAACATTTGGAGCTGCCACTGGTGCATGGCAATTCAGGGATATGGGGTTATGGGCCTTGCGACTTCAGAGCCACTAGACACACGGCCGTAACTAGGGCTGTGTAATAGGGGCGACCGCCCAGGGCCCAATGCTGAAGGGGGGGGGGGGGTGCAGTTTATGATTTTTTTTTTGGTTCAATTGGTTAAAATTGAGGGCTATGGGGGCAGCATTTCCCTTTCTCGCTCCAGGAACTAAAATTTTAAGTTATGGCTCCAACTAGGCACATACCCGTCACAGATGGCATGATCACACACCCTTTTTGTGTATATCTTGTAGCCATGCTCACACTTTGAATCTATTTCGACCAGGGCAAAATTGGGAGGCATATTATAATCTTGACATGTTGGGAAAGTGGGAGGGTTGCAAATGTTAGTAAGTGTACTATATCATCATCAATATAGCGCCAACATATTCCGTAGCGCTTTACATTTGGGGACAAACATAGTAAACTAATAAACAAACTGGGTAAAACGGGTAAAGAGGTGAGAAGGCCCTGCTCGCAAGCTTACAATCTATGGGACAAAGGTGCTTACAGTCTAGCTTCCCTGTCACAAACTCCCCCCATTTTGTTGGATCACTAATCACCTAGATTCCTACAGACCTGCTTTTTTTATGCACAAAACATTAACACACATATACCTGCCTCCCAACACTGCAAAAGTCTGAACCAAGAACACTTACCCTCAAGTAGATATATTTAAATACAATACAAACCCCCACACTATACACGGTGGGAGCTATAATAAATGTAGTAAGCCCATATAGTTTCTCTATACAGAGTATTCAAAAAGGGAATAAAGACCTGTGGCACTCTAGTTTTTGTTTTGTTTTTTTGCCATGGAATGCTGGGACTTGTAGTTCCACATCAGCTGGAGAGCCATGGGTGGGAACTTTCCCCCTCTGCGGATACATATGGCCGCCTAGCCCAGGAACTGCGCTCCCTGCAGTGAGTACACCCCCATTCCATCATAGTAGCAGCACTTCCCAAATATTTCCCGCCCTTCCCCCCTCTCTTTCATACGGGCACTTCCCCGCAGCGACCAATCCCCGCGTCCCTTCACCAGCGCTGTGCGCGCTCACACTACCCTGCTAGGGCTCGGGCCCTCGCCTCTCTGCCGCTGTGGAGGCTGACGACCGCCGCAGCCAATCGCGGCGCCTCTTCCTTTTTGAACCTGCCCGTCCGTCAGCACAGAAGTGGGCGGAGCTAGGAGCCAGGCAGGTTAGGTTGTGTTTGTGTTCTGTGTGCCATGGACTCAGCCCAGTGATATTGACAATAGAGAGGAGATTGACAAGAGGGGGGCACACTCCTGAGCGCACACAGCACCCCCCCAGCCAGCTCTCCTCAGCCCCCCCGGGGACAGCCCAGACCCACCTGGGGAATGTGACTCCCTTCTGTCAGGGACTGACGAGGTGATTGTGGACGGAGGATTATCCCGGGCTCGCAGGAAGAAGAAGAAGAAGCTGCTGCTGCTGGGGGGAAATCGCTGTGGACTGAGGCCTAAACTGTGAGCAAAGCCAGCAAGAGGGAAGGGAAGACCCCTCTCTGCCAGCACTGGTTTCTAGGAAACCCCAACACAATCTCTAATCCCTATTAAGAGATCCAAGGTAATCCAGGCAGATTCCTTTCCTCCCCTCCCCTCCAACATCACCCTGTGTGTGTGTATATGGGGTGGGCATAGATACTGCCCTCCCCCTTCTTCAGCCGTGCCCTCTCACCTATCTGTGTGTGTGTGTATATATATATATATATATATATATATATATATATATATATATATATATATATATATATATATATAAAACTCTCTCTCTCTCTCTCTCTCTCTCTCTCTCTCTCTCTATCTATATATATATATATATATATAGAGAGAGAGAGAGATATCTCTCTCTTATATATATATGGAGAGATATAGATATTTATATCTATCTCTGTCTATATATATATATATATATATATATATATATATATATATATATATATATATGAGAGAGATATCGATCTCTCTCTCTCTCTCTCTCTCTCTCTCTCTCTCTCTCTTATATATATATATATATATATATATATATATATATATATATATGTGTATATATATAAAATCTATATCCCTTTTTTACAAACACACTTTTAAATTGCACTTATTATTTTATTGACTATTTTATGTGCATTTAATCTGTGCTAAAATATTGTTCCATTGCATATATTAGAGACCACATTGTTACTATATCCTATCCACCATGCCACCCATGGTACACTCAGTGACTCATTTACAATATTACTTTTAAGCATGTTAAAAATTTTTTACTCTACTGCGCCTGTAAACAATGACATTTATAACACGGCAGCATACTGATTTTTAGGAGTCGTTGATATCTCTGTTCAGTTGCAAAGTTTGTTTTTGGTCATGGTTATTGCATGAAGTTCGGCATAGTCACAACTTTTCACTCACGCCCTGCACTTGTTCCCCAAAGTAGTTCTAGGTGTATGGCTTGAACAGGTTGGCAAGTCTTGCGGCATACCTTGCATAGACTTCTGACAAGCAGTGCAAACTGACATTACAGGAAAATCATGTTCGTTGCTTTCGGATTGCTTATCATGTGTAAATGGAATTGATTGACAGCTTACTCACGTTTACACATAAAATGATTTTTTGGGTGTTGTCTTTGGTTAAAACTTTAGTTATTCTGCCACTTTTGTTACTTATATCCATCCCAGACAGGAATTGGTTAATGAATTGATATGCTAGCGATGACTTAAAGAAACCTAAATAATTGATAATGCAGGTGATAGAAAGTGTTACTAAATCTATTCTGAGGAAGTCCATGCACATTCCTCTATGACATAGGCATATAATGATCCTGCAGTTTGATGCGATGTGCCAGACACATATTATATGCAGTTTCACTTTGCTGTGTTGCAATGGGGGATTGTGCCAGTGTTTCAGGATAGATATACCTAGTGAGCAGGTTTTTTTTTTGTTTTTTTTATTTTGAACTGAAAGCTTGAGTAACTCTCTTCTATCCATCCGAATGATGATCAGAGGTTCCTGCACTGTTTTTGCCATGGCCTATAACAGTTCTTTGGTGATTTATTATTATTGTTTATTAATATAGTGATAATAACATTATGCAGCACTGTACAGAGAATGTGAAGTAATTTACATCTGTTCCTGTCCCATTGGTGCTTACATCATCATCATCATCATCATCACCATTTGTTTACATAGCACCACGGATTTTGCAGCACTGTACAGAGAACTCGCTCACATCAGTCCCTGCCCCATTGGAGCTTACAGTCTAAATTCCCCAACACACACACACACACACACACACACACACACACACACACACAGATATTAGGGTAAATTTTTGATAGCAGCCAATTAACCTACTAGTATGTTTTTGGAGTGTGGGAGAAAACCGGAGCACCCGGAGGAAACCCACGCAAACACTGGGAGAACATACAAACTTCACACAGATAAGGCCATGGTCGGGAATTCAACTCATGACCCCAGTGCTGTGAGGCAGAAGTGCTAACTACTATGGCACCGTGCTGCCCATACAGTCTACAGTCTAACTTCCCTATCACCCCCCCCCCCCCCCCACACACACACGTCCATTTTGTACGAATTCAATCATCATCATTTATTTATATAGCGCCAACATATTCTGTAGCGCTTTACAATTGGGGACAAACAAAGTAAACTAATAAATAAACTGGATAAAACAAAGAGGTGAGAAGGCCTTGCTCGCAAGCTTGCAATCTATGGGACATTGGTGCTTACAGTCTAACTTCCCTATCACAACCCCCTCCCCCCACGTCCATTTTGTCGGAATTCAATTATCCTACCAGTATGTTTTGACACTGTGGAAGGACACCAGAGTACCCAGTGGAAAACGCAGATAGGGCTCTGGCCGGTGTCGAACCCATGACCCAAGCGCTATGAGACTGCAATTGTAGCTACTGTGCTGCTCTCCTGTGGAGTGATATATATGGTACACATGTTAAATTGCCTTGTGGTGTAGGTGTACCCTTATCAACTTCTTACTGCAGGAATTAAAGATGCCAAAATGAGTCGACTTTGTGAAATAGAATGTACCAATAGAATGTATAAGTTGTCCCCACCACTCCTTTTCAGTCATTCTTTCCTGATACTCTCATACCTAAATTGCTTGAATTTTCTTGTAAATACCACACACTGATAGAAATATGTTCTAGACCCGCATTCTATGTGTAAGATAAGCTTTAATAGTATAATGTACACAATGCCTTTTTAAATGTTGTGTAGATAGCATGAAGAATATTTATAAATGAGCTGACAAACGTACTACATTCCTTTTTCTTTTTTTTTTTTTCTTTTTTTCTTAAACCTTCCAGAGTTGACGGTTGTTTTTTTTTTTTTTTTTTAATACCTCTGCTAATATTGTAGCTGCATAGAAACACATGACCACAGTTTATTCACAGAGTCTATGTATAAAGGAGAAGATTCTGTCCCGCATTAGTAGGGTAAAGGTGCCAAGTGATTTGGTAAAAATTTGCCTTGCAAACAACATTGTGTATTTAATGTATTTGCGACACTGTATTTGCATTCTGTATTACTATAGGTAATGCTCATGACAGGTGTGAAAGAAGTGTGTGTGTGTGTGTGTATAAACACAGCTGTTACGGGCTGTTCGGGAGCCCATCTTCCCTGACAACCTCAATATAGTATTTTATTAAATCACATTTTAACAGTATTTATCATTATAGGTCTAACCTGCACTTCAAAGATCAAAACTTTTAGTTATAGCTTGGATTGCTACATATTGGTACATAAGCAACTTTTGCACAGTGATTAGTAAATTACAAAACCCTTGACAATTTACACTTTTGGTAGGAAGCCTTAAAGCCATTCAATAACCATTGCGTGAATCATTGTAAGTGAAATTGTGCACAGAACAGTCTAAGTGGTCAAATGACTTTCCCTTACATACTATGTTTTTTTTTTAATGCAGAACCTGGCCTTAAATGATATGTTTCTGTATCTATTTGTTGGCTATTTAAAGTGGCTCTGTCTGCTTCATGTTAAAATATATTTGAATAGACCTTAAATACATGTTTTACAGCCATATGGTTTCTTCTGTTATAACTTCATGCAGACATGTAAAAAGGTAAAGAGTGTGACAATACCTTATATTACCATGCTCGCAGAAACGTACTGTCACCATGTCAAACAGCAGGAAAGCTGCCAGAATTTGGCACATTGAAAGACCACATAAGATTAGTGTCACAGGATCTATGGAACACGCCGACAACTAATTTAAATAATTCCTGAGACATTCTACCAGGAAGTAAAAAACAGAGGGCAGGGCAGTGTTGTATAGCTGTGCGTTCTCAGGAATGTGTGTAAAGAACACTCACTACGTTACTATTAGGCTGTTGCTCAGGCTGCACTTGTGATGTTAGTTTTCAAAACTGCTTGACACATGCACATTTAAAGGAGGGATACCAGGTGGCAATTTTTTTTTTTTTTTTTATTTTAACATGTAAGAGTAGTTTTTCTGTAGGCAGTTTATTCTGGTCACATTAAAACTTTTTCACACATTCATATTACTTTGTAGTCGTACCCTTTTAAATTCTATTAAATACATTGCTATTTCCTTTTTTTTCCTTTTGCGCTTTTTGGTCATGTTGGTATATAATCAGACAGAGTTGTTTATTTTTCTTGCTATTGGTTGAATTTTGATGTATGAAATGCTTGAGAGCAGAGCTGTGTTTTGATTTAGGACAGCAACAGTAAGCAACTTATTACAACAATATTATTATATTGTTTCTTCTACCAAAAAAATAAACATAGAAGGTAGCTTGAAAAAATAAATAAATAACGTAAATGGAAAAATAATGCGATAGTTGCTGTAGGACATGCAGAAGCCAATAAATGAATCTAAAGGTTGATGTGCTCTTAAGGGCGGGTACCCACATAACCATTCAAGCCAGATGTCCTTTTGGCTGGGTACCATTTTCAAAACCAGTGACACCACATATAAGACGTGGTTAACAAGCGCTTGTAATTGGAGGTCCGCGGAGAACATTTCATTGACCTCAATGTGTTTGACTGGCGTTGGGCGCAAAAAAATAGAGCAGACCATGTCTGAAAAATAGCAAAATCAGTTCTTCCAAACTTAAGTGAGTATGGTGACATTAGAAACCATGTCATCCCTGTCTCCGATGTGTTGTACTAGCATTAAATATGGTAATAAAATGTATGCAGTCTGACACCAGTGGGTATAAGGACAGATATACTACTATATTTTTGTGGTTATGCAAACTCGATTTAATTTGTTGCTGCTTTTTTCCCCATATAAATAATTTTAAGGAAAGTGTGACTGAAGCAAATCTGCAAGTGTTTTGTTTATGTGCAGAGTTGAAGCAACAACTTGACATAGCAGTTTTTTAAATCCTTTGTAGTAGTGTCCTCGAAAGCTTATGAAATATCAGCTGTTGCTAAACTTCTTCAAGTCAGACAATCCTCAACTAGTCATATACTGTCTAAGGACATTTGGACATGTTTGTAAATGTATATATTGCTGGCCATGCATGGGCTGATCCTTCCGCACTGCGATCAGTTTTAAGTTTAGCCACACAGATTGCAAAGATTTGGCCATTCTGCCCTCGGGCAGAGCAGCCAAATCGTATGTCCGGTTGGCATACGTCTGCACAAACTGTGAGAGCCCTCATGTGCCGACCAGATTTTCACATTATTCTAGGACACACAGGCTACACACGAGCACATATTGGGAGACCTTGCTAATATCAGCATTGTCATTTGTGCAATGTGGCCTGTTCAAGATATTCAATATAAAGTCAAAATGAATGTTAACTGAGATCTTTTATGTGCTTTATCGAAAATCTGCAAAATGCTACCTATACATACAGACCAGACCATCTGCTGCTTCTTTTAATCAGATGAATCACATTCTAATTCTCCGGCAGGATCACGTTTAATAACGGCTAATGTATTTTTGCTACACAACCTCGATTCTTTGCATTACCAAATTTGGCACTTTCTTTTAAGATTCCTTTCAAGCTTCCAAGCCTCATTTTTTTTTAATCAAACAGTTTCTTGTGGACATGCCAGTGTTTTAAATCCCTTTGCTGCCTGAAAGGCCCATGAAAGTGCAGAATTAAACTTGCATTCTCACTCTCTGGTGAAAGCTTATTGTGTTGGGTGTATGTTGTGCTTGGAGAGCCTGAACAATGGATTGAAATATATTATATTGGGTGCGAACAATGAAAAGTTTGAAAACACTACAGTTTAAAGGCCCTTGTACTGAAGGTTGATTTAATTGGGACGGTAATTTCTGTGATTAATTTGCTTTGAAATTCCAATAGACAAAACAAATGCCACAAAATGTGTATGGCTGCGGTAACGTCAACTGTAGCTACTGTGGGAAACCTGCGTACATTTTCTTACATGTTACTTTTTAATTTGATTTTAGTCACCCCTTTGACAAAAGTCTACAATATGTTACTGATATGCCTTTAAAAATGAAGTTGACCTTAAAAGAAGAAATCTATTGGCTGTTTGTATATTACTACTGCATTTGGGGCATACTACAAAACGTGCAAAGATTTGACAGTTTACCCATCTCGTCACTGGATGGACCCTGTCATCATGGTTATTTCACAACCGCGTTTAACAGATAGCATCATTGTCGGTCATCACGTTTGTTTTTGGACCACATATATGTTCCACTGACCAATCCCACCCATGACATGGAATCTTGCACTGCGGGAATTAATGTTTCAGGAGAATATTAAAATTGAAGGTATTTGACATAAAGCTGTGAAAGTGGAGGAAGATTAGTTTTCAAATGCACACTTGAATTCCTGTCTGTAAAGCTGGGTACACACTACAGAAATTTCGACCAACTTTTTATGGCGTGCGATTTTACATGCGACCGATGGTCCGATCGCTTGGTCCATGGACTGTATACACACTAGCCTTGTTTAGGACGATAAAGGGAAGAGCGGACGTCCCTTTAGCGACTTTTTACAGCCATGTTGTTGTGAGCAATGACTGTAATTTCATACTCACTGTTGTGGATCGATCGGAAGTTTATACACACTACACAGCGGAAACGAGATTGGAACGGAAATATTAAACGGTACGACCAACCAAATGAGGCGACAATCGTCCATTTGGGCAGACTTTCGACCATCGTCTCACTGCACACACTAACCCCACTTTTGAACGAGCGGTCATATGTTGGCTGATTGAGCCGATTATTGGATGAAAACTGTGTACCCAGCTTTAGAAATGGACAATGCTGGCATCCTCTGAGTTTGAAATGGGTGATGGCAAAACTAGCTTTCACCTAGCTGCATTGCGAATGTGAGTTACATAGTCAAAACATTTCAAGCTGGGGAACGCTTACTCAAATATGGGAAGTACAGGAACAGTTTATATTTGTGATTCCTCGAAGATGCCTTTTAACATTAGCTTAACTTTATTTTTGTCTGTGATGATTGAAATTGTATGTAACGGTCTTCTCTGCCGTGTTTTGTCTTGTTATTGGCCATTTAAGGCTTCAGGACAGTGTCTTGTATAACATTGGTGACAAGATGTTTGTGCACAGAAAAATATTTCCACAATAAAAATAGGCATGTGAAATAGCTTTCATTTATATTCCTGAAATTTTGTTTAATGTTACTGTTGGGCCTATTTATTAATTAACAGAGTTTTGAACCATTAATTATCATTTGTAATTGCCACAATGATAGGTGATTATTTATATATATATATATATATATATTTTTTTTAAAATGAATTTATAATATAAAATCATCCTGGGACAATGCGTCCGATAAGAGTCTATCCTAGCGATGACTTTACTTATCTTTCAATCCCAGTTACTATCGCAAAGTGGCTTTGCCTATGCACAACCTAAGGTCACGTATGTGTTATGGCCTCTTGTGATAGTAACCAGAGGGTAGAGCAGGTAAGTTGCAGTTAGGGATGCTCTGCCCACAGGATTCAATGACTTGCTGGCTATAGGTAACTTCATAAAATTGTTCAGACCGTGGTGCTATTGCCTGTCATTGGGACTGCGGTTAATGCGGTAATTTGCCTAATACAGGAGATATCTCCGATATATTTGGTGTTAGGCTTTTAGTAAATGAACCTTTTACTTAAAAATGTGGGAAAAAAAAGTAGTTTCCACGTGGTTTAGGGCTTCGTAAATAGACCCCTTTATTTTTTATATATAAAGAAACTTTCTTTCTTAGGTTCAGTGCTCCTATAAGTGAAGATTTACTTGTACGCCAATGTAGGAGATTCCGTGTGGCTGTTTAGTTACCTTCCAGCACGCTCGCCTAGGCAACATAGGAGTTTTAGTTCAATAATAGGTGGAAAGCAATGGTACCAAACCCACATTCAGTCCTGTCCCCTTTCTGGTATTGTGACCTTGTACATTTCTCTGACACTAATCTATTTCTTTCATCTCGTCATCAGTAGGGATATGTCCTCAGCACCAACCACTCCTCCATCAGTGGATAAAGTAGACGGATTTTCACGGAAGTCCGTCCGGAAAGCTCGGCAGAAGAGGTCACAAAGCTCTTCCCAGTTCAGGTCTCAGGGCAAGCCAATCGAGTTAACACCTCTGCCTCTGCTTAAAGGTAAGTGAGTACACTATATCTGGCAGCCACATATGTGCACATTTCCAATATGGCTGCAGACACCTTCAGCTCCGCTTATATACAAGTCCTTAAAATTCGTGGCGCATAAAAGTTGCATAAATTGTCACTTCAAACTATTGCACCCTTTTTTTTTTTTTTTTAAAGCAATAGACCATTTCCTTCTAGTGACACATGGGGGTAAGTGTATCAACCAGCAGATCCTGCAAGTCGGAGACTTTGCAGGGCAAATTTAAAACAGCAATGGCTTTCAAGGCAAAAGAAAAACTTGCCTTGAATATCGTGGAGTTGTAGAATCCGCTGGTTGATGCATTTTTCCTTTGGAGTTGTGATGAAAATACCTCTGGTATTTGTTGTAATTGTTTTTTTTTTTTTATTTGGAATATGTATTTCCCTCTATTTGACTCGCAGAACGTTGGGGTCCTCTGATGATAGCGCTGTTCTATAGAATGACCACCCCATTTTTTTTATAAAATTCTGTTGACCTGAGTCTGTCTAAGCAGCTTTACTTAATAAAGGGCAAACTATTGGGAGTCGCCATATTATTTTTTTTTTTTTTTTTTTTTTAAACCTAATAATATGATCCTATCTATTTTTTAAAAAATAAAAGTGCAATTTTTGCAATTATATTATTGATAAATTTGGGAAACATCCTGAAGCACCCAGGGCACCCGTTATACTGCTAGTTATGTGAAATGAGTAATATGTTAACAGGAAGTGGTTCCTTTCAATAAATATCAGAAAACGTGTATGCAAAATCCAAAATATTGATAATGGGTGTGAAAACTTTAGCCTTCTATTTTTTGGGTGTTATCAGTTATACCTAAGCATCTGAGTGCTGACCTAATAAAGAGTATGCACCACTTTGTCACTCTTATTATTATAGGACTGATCCCCCCCATTATACATTGCTATTAATTACAGAAGCATATAATATATTTTTATAGCAAGCCCATTGTGTTTTGATTTTCAGTTCATGAGGGAATCACAGGTTCTCTGCCGAGCAGATAAGGGTAGAGTGGTTAGGATAGTGGTTAGGATAGTGGTTTTCTACATCTTTCTAGGTGTACTTGGGACAGTTATTAATAATTAGTAATGACTTCCTCTAAAATTCTTGTTTCCATCTTCCACCGCTTAGTAGACAAATGTACCACATATCTTCATGAATACACATGGTTTGGTGAAAATATGCCTTTGATGCACTCATCTACTGTATCAATTTTAGAAAAGCTTCTGGGCAAATGTTATTTTTTTTTAAGAAGTGTTTTGTGGTAGCATAACTGAAAGTTCTGGGAGTATTGTTCATTGTTTCTGCAAACTTTCTGTGCTTTGAAATAGAATCATTTACTAAAGGCTCTGCTTGTTATTGGCTGTTGCAGGTCTAATCTCTAGGCAGCAACCCTTTATTTTCATAATTTGCTGTCTGGTTAAGTACATTAATTGACATTTATTGTTATGTGACATGTCTGTCTCTGGCTCTCATTTGGGCACCAATGGTTAACCGTATAATATATATTTGTGAGTAGGCAGCACATGATATTCTTACCATATTTTTATTTTATTTTTTGATAAATCAGCTTTGCACCATTTACGTTTGTATCTAGTTGATAGATTCATGGTTATATAATATGATCTGATATTACATGTGCTTTAGACTTCAGTGGTCGCTATGGAAGTATGACAAGCCAACTGCCTACTAAGCTCTTGATAGCTGAGCGTGGCGGAGGTAGGGGGAAAGCCTTTCTGAAGCTCTGTGTACATATCTGTGGAGTAAGTTTAATTCTTGGGAGTAAACAAATGCTGAAAAAAATTAGTGGGTGGTGGCGGTGTTTAAATTATTTACAGCTGTACTGCCACCTACTGAAAAACTTTGTAACATGCTCCTCCCTTAGCCGGAGTCCCAAGAGCTGCTGTGTATAGTGGGCTACCCAGGCTCTTCCTATCATAGCTTGGGGGTCAGGGTGGATGAATGGTTGGACCAATCACAAACCACTATCAAGATCATGTGACAACCAGGCAGCATTGTTGCCTATGCTTGTCTTTCGTAAGAATGAGATGTTCACTGAGGAGATGGAACACTGCTGTGTGTTAGAAAGCAGCCCACCTTAGTAGCAGGGATGAGAGTATCTTTGGCATTTGAAGCAGCTATAATGTCATTTTTACTTGTTGATCTTGACACAAAGTCCAGCAAGTTAAAGTTTGGGCGCAGTTATACTTTTAAAGGACTACTAAACAGTCAAGTTCTCAAAAAGTGCAAAGTAACCATTTCTTAGTCCATGTACTACAAGCAGCAACAACAATATGTATTTAACAATTGCTAATGACTTCCGATACAGACCAAGCAACAGAAACATCAAAACAGAAGCATGTCTTATGATTGCTAAGACATCACTGACTATGCCTGTAGGTGTGAATCCAGAAATCTCTAAAGCAAGTTAATGCTTCAGAGCTATTCTCATTGCTGTAACAGTACTGCAAGATTGATGCTCTATCTTTCAAAGCAGAGTTTTAAAGAGTTGGCATGGGCCATATAGCATACTGGGCAAATGTAGTTTAAAGCCTCAGTAAAAGAAAGTAGATTAACTAGCAATGCCCTGCTTTTAAGAAGATATGGCTTTGTGTGTAGATGTGTTACTTTTAAAAAGATCCTTAATCATTTACTTGTGTTTGTGTAAATAATGGCAATCATTTTAAATTTAGTAGTCAAGTAAGACGAAGTAAACATTCCCAAATCATAAATGTGTCTGCATTGTATTCAGTGTTCCATTGTACTTTTTAAAGAACCCATGTATACTTTTTTGTTTTGTATTTTACAAAACTTTACAACAGTGATGCTCTTCCACACACAGCATTTTTTAAACACTAACCCTATTTTTCCTTTTTTATTTGTCTAAAGAAAATACAATGAATATTTATGCTGTAGTGGGGTGAGAGCAAGCAAATTTTATTTCTGAATCTGGGCCCAAGCAAATACGTTTTTGATGTTGGCGTGCCTTTATTTTGACCTAACGCATGCAGTGCACGTGTCATTTAAGTGGTCACTGGGCTTTGCTTAATGATAACTAACAATGTTAATTAAAAATATTAAATCTAAAAACTCCATACTCTGACTTCTTCCCCTCTTTTGCTTTCTGTAGTGTCTAAGTGAATCAAGTTATTCCTTTCCCATGGTATATTTTCTATTGAATCATACCATTTTGCATTGTGTCCCAATTGTAAAGCGCTATGGAATATGCAGACGCTATATAAGTAAATGATTGTTCTAATAACCTGGGCAACACGGGCATGTGACTAGTTGGTCACCTGGCGTTTGTGATTATGTCAGTTTGTGTGTAGTGACATCCAGCCTAATTTCTACTAGCAGTCACATGATCGCAATGCATGAATGTTATGCACAGTAATCACATGACATCCCCTGGACCAATGGACATAAAGCTTGAGCAGTCTGGCTACAAGCCTAATTATAGTACACAGTGTGATCGGTATTCTTAATATTTATAATAACTCTCCACTACATATCTTAAAGATAGTTATTGGCGCTTCCTCTTATTATAAGGGACACTTGATTATGTAAATGGACTATTTTATAAGTTTGTTAATGTATGTTTCAGATATGTGCATTTCTCTAATATTCATTTTGAGAATGAGCTTTTTTTTGCATGCAAAACTGACCGTGTTTCTTGCCACCGCAGAATGTTGTGTTTGCTTTCATTAAAATTAATCAGCTGACCTACACTTGTTCCAAAACAAGCAATATACACATCCATAAAAATTATCCAAAAAACAAATCTGCCGATGAAACATTGAATATATATAACAAAATGATACACTCACTGTGTAACTATCCTTTACTCTGTGGAATAGATATCATGATAGTGATCATTTAAAATATGACTCTCTTCTGAATAGGAGTATACATTGATCCCCAGGAGGGACAGAGCTTGCTTTCTGGTTTAACTTTAGAACATATCCTACACACAGGCATATTTTGTGTTTTAAGCTGTCTTTCCTGTGTTTCCTTTATTGACAGATGAACCTAACAGAGGCGGGTTCTCTTGGAGAAATCATTGATCTCTATAGAGTGAGGTCGGTGAAGTGCACACAAGTGTTTTACACCAGGGATGGTAGGAAATAGAACATGTTCTGTATTTCCCTGTCGCTGCTCTGTAAGATGGCCATGTGGACTACATTGTTGCATCACCGTACAGATCAATGATCTCTGTGGGAGAACCTGTATCTCCTTGTTCCGATATCAAAAATGGAATAGATGAGAGTTGGGTTAGATGACACTTTATACATAAGCTCTTAGATTGGTTTCACGACCGTTACTTAATGCTCTGTGTTTTCCAGTCAATGCAAACAGAGTTCATCTGCTTATTAATTGGCAAATATTGGTCCATAGTAAATCTTAATGTGGCTTCCGAATTGCCTGCTATAAGCCAATAAACAAGCTTCTGTATGATGTGTCTGGAGGATTGTGTTCAGAAATGCTAACGTGACACCATCCTAAATTTGATGTCACACATGCACTTTGTGTCCCTCTATAATTTAGGCTCTGGAGCTCCTGCACATAACAGGCAGTCCTGTCACATGAGAACTGATGAGCTCTGAGAATTCTGCGTTGTACACAGAAATTGTTTTCAACATTTCGGTTATAGGATCTTAAAAATGTAAATCCTGATCATCCTGTAATTTTACTTCTTATGCCTGGGGTCCTATTATAATTCAAATAGACATTCACAATCACGAGTAAGACTGTTTTTATTTTGTTTTATGTCTTTATTATGTATTTTATTGCCTTCAATAAATACAGTGGTTATATTAAAGTTTGTATGAAAGGTAGTGACGGCTGATTATTTGGTTTATCAGCCCCCCTTTTATATTGTCACAGGCTTGCTTGTATTAAATTTTGGATGAGCAGATATATGTACCCACTGGCATTTGAAATGCGTTTCATTAATGCCTGTTAAAACGCAAATAAATGCATTTCTGTACGCATTTAATATGTGTTTGTAAATGTCATTTTTCAACTGCGTTGATGTATGTGAAATGCATTGAAATGGAACAGGAAGTTAGTAATGTACACATAAAAGTGTTTAAAGTTGTGGTTGGTATTAGAGTGATCCATTTTTTTTCTAGGTGTGTTTCAGTGACTTTAAGTCACCTTTATATTTTCGCTCAATTCACTGTTGGAAACCAAAAGACTTGTGAGACAAGTGGGTCAGTATAGAACAACCTGTAGGTAGTCAGGTCATCTGAATATTCTCAGCAGCACAGACTATTTCAGGAGATTGTGATTATGGTAGTGAACAGGGTTCCCAACAGCTAAAAGTAATGATGCTGGACTTCAGCATAACTGTTGCGGAGACACTGTGCTGTCAAATGTTCCAGTATATAAAATAAAGTTCATATAGTCAGATTGTTAACTATATTTTTAGCCATAACTTCCCCAGCTCATCTCTGGACTCTTGGAAGTCCTGATTTTAGGCACCCAAAATAAGTGTCACTCTGCAAAGGGGGATTTGAATGGATTGAGAGCATGGGCTTATTTGTCTTTCTTTCTTTTTAACCATTTGGGAATGTTGGCAGTTGTTAGTTCCATCCATTGTGTGCCCCACCCTTATCCCTGCGTTCCACCAATGACCGTCGTCTCTCCTCCACTCTGATCACCTTATTCCACTCCAGAACCCAAGATTTCTCCCAGGCTGCCCCCTCCACAGGAACGAGCTCCCTCGCTCCATCCGACTGTCCCCTAATTTGTGCACCTTTAAACAGGCACGTAAAACTCACTTCTTCCTCAAAGCCTACCAGCTATCCATCTAACATGCTTTTCACGCCAGATTTCCTCATCTCTCTCTTCCCCTGTCCCGCCTCTCGCTTCTCTTGCGATTGATCCCCTCTGATTCTCCATTGTGGCTCCTGTCTGTTTGCCCTCCCTTTAAGATGTAAGCTTCTATGAGCAGGACCCTTGTCCCTCCTGTCTCTATACCTATTCTTCTGCTCCATCTTCAATGTGCTAGCTATGTTTGGAGCTTTGAAGTCCTCGGGCTAGATTTACTAAGCTGCGGGTTTGAAAAAGTGGGGATGTTGCCTATGGCAACCAATTAGATTCTAGCTGTCATCTTGTAGAAGGTACTAAATAAATGAAAGCTAGAATCTGATTGGTTGCTATAGGCAACATCCCCACTTTTTCAAACCCGCAGCTTAGTAAATCTAGCCCCTGGTATTTTTTGTTTATTGTTCTGTATGTTTCTACCCTGTAAAGCCACTCTGTATTTTATATGGCACTGCGGAAACCTTGTGGCGCCCTATAAATAAAGATTAATGATAAATAATAATAGTTCAGCATGGAAATAGTGGGAGATACAGATATATAAGTGCCATTCGATAGTGGGAGTATGTTGTATTTGAAAGTTAACAATTTAAGTGTCAAAGTTCACATTCCTAACTGAGCAGACTGACAGTCATTTTATCTTATACTGCTGAGCAAAGCAGGGCTGTCCAACTGGTGGCCCACAGGTCGAATAGTTTCCTATTTTACTTTTTCTTGTTGTGTGTCTCGTTCCCATCGACCCAGACAAACTGTGTTGGATGCAGCCTTCTTTGCGGAAGTACTTGGAGAGCAATAGATTAATCAAATGTAATTCCAGAACATGTTCGTTCATATAGACCATGCTGGTTATTTGTTGGTTGCTGTCTTGGTGACCTGACGGATATTAGTGGTTGTGGAGTAACATTGCACCCTTGAGGAATGCACGGTGGCCTCTCAAGCCTGCAGTCAGGAGCTCAGTGTCGTACTTAACTCTAAGTTCAATTTTAAAAGTAGCCCAAATCTCTTATCTTTACGTATGTACCTGAACAAGGTAGGAGCCAGAGCCAGATGTTAGGAACCAACAATTATATATCAAATTGTATGAGCCATATACAAATATTTAGGTGTGAAGCTGCGCACATTGGCATAATAAGTCCATTGTCTTTAATGTCGGCATTTACATCCAGGCATGTATTTATTATACAGCCCATGTGACCTATATTTTATACTACGTGTGCCTCACATATAGTTTACCTATGTAAACGGTGCCTTATGTGTGAAGAGTGGAACAGGCTGGTGTCTTATGCCTGGACTAGGAATAATCAGAGCCAGTCTTTG